>NW_027446141.1:0-80875 GCF_038048845.1 Mixophyes fleayi | reverse complement strand
TTCATGAATTGAATCATGAATCATGAATCATGAATTATGAATTGAATCATTAATCATGAATCATGAATTGAATCATGAATCATGAATCATGAATAATGAATCATGAATTGAATCATGAATCATGAATCATGAATCGAATCATGAATCATGAATCAAGAATCATGAATCGAATCATGAATCGAAAAATGAATCATGATTCATAATTTGAATCATGAATCATGAATCATGAATTGAATCATGAATCATGAATCATGAATCATGAATTGAATCATGAATCATGAATCATGAATTGAATCATGAATCATGAATCATGAATTGAATCATGAATCATGAATCATGAATTGAATCATGAATCATGAATCATGAATTAAATCATGAATCATAAATTGAATGATGAATTGAATCATGAATCATAAATTGAACCATGAATCATGAATCATGAAGTGAATCATGAATTTAATCATGAATCATGATTCATGAATTTAATCATGAATTGAATCATAAATTATAAATTAAATCATGAATCATGAATTGAATCATGAATTGAATCATGAATCATGAATCATGAATTGAATCATGAATCATGAATCATGAATCATAAATTGAATCATGAATCATGATTCATGAATTGAATCATGAATTGAATCATGAATTATAAATTAAATCATGAATCATGAATTGAATCATGAATTGAATCATGAATCATGAATCATGAATTGAATCATGAATCATGAATCATGAATCATGAATTGAATCATGAATCATGAATCATGAATCAGGAATTGAATCATGAATCATGAATTGAATCATGAATCATGAATCATGAATCATGAATTGAATCATGAATCATGAATCAAAAATTTAATCATGAATCATGAATTGAATCATGAATCATGAATCATGAATCATGAATCATGAATCATGAATCATGAATTGAGTCATGAATCATGAATCATGAATTGAATCATGAATTAAATCATGAATCGAATCATGAATCATGAATTGTATCATGAATCATGAATCGAATCATGAATCTTGAATCATGAATTGAATCATGAATCATGAATCATGAATTGAATCATGAATCGAATCATGAATCATGAATTGTATCATGAATCATGAATCGAATCATGAATCTTGAATCATGAATTGAATCATGAATCATGAATCATGAATTGAATAATGAATCATGAATCATGAATCAAATCATGAATCATGAGTCAAGAATAATGAATCGAATCATGAATCATGAATTGAATCATGAATCATGAATCATGAATTATGAATTGAATCATGAATTATGAATTGAATCATGAATCATAAATCATGAATCCTGAATCGAATCATGAATCATTAATCATGAATCGTGAATCATGAATCATGAATTGAATCATGAATCATGAATCTTGAATTGAATCATAAATCATGAATCATGAATCATGAATTGAATCATGAATCATGAATCATAAATTGAATCATGAATCATGAATTGAATCATGAGTCATGAATCTTGAATTGAATCATGAATTGAATTATGAATCATGAATCAAGAATTGAATCATGAATCATGAATCATGAATCATGAATCATGAAATGAATCATGAATTGAATCATGAATCAAGAATCATGAATTGAATCATGAATCATGAATCATGAATTGAATCATGAATCGAATCATGAATCATGAATCATGAATTGTATCATGAATCATGAATCGAATCATGAATCTTGAATCATGAATTGAATCATGAATCATGAATTGAATAATGAATCATAATTCATGAATCAAATCATGACTCAAGAATCATTAATCAAATCATGAATCATGAATCATGAATAATGAATCATGAATTGAATCATGAATCATGAATCATGAATTAAATCATGAATCATGAATCATGAATCATGAATCATGAATTGAATCATGAATCATGAATCTTGAATCATGAATCATGAATTGAATCATGAATCATGAATCATGAATCATGAATCATGAATCATGAATTGAATCATGAATCATGAATCATGAATCGAATCATGAATCATGAATTGAATCATGAATTGAATCTTGAATCATGAATTGAATCATGAATCATGAATCATGAATCATGAATTGAATAATGAATCATGAATCATGAATCAAATCATGAATCATGAATTGAATCATGAATCTTGAATCATGAATTGAATCATGAATTATGAATCATGAATCATTAATTGAATCATGAATCATGAATCATGAATCGAATCATGAATCATGAATCAAGAATCATGAATTGAATCATAAATCATGAATCGAATCATGAATCATGAGTATAAAATCATGAATCGAATGATGAATCATGAATTGAATCATGAATCATGAATCATGAATTATGAATTGAATCATGAATCATGAATCATGAATCATGAATCATGAATCATGAATCTTGAATTGAATCATGAATCTTGAATCATGAATTGAATCATGAATTATGAATCATGAATCATTAATTGAATCATGAATCATGAATCATGAATCGAATCATGAATCATGAATCAAGAATCATGAATTGAATCATAAATCATGAATCGAATCATGAATCATGAGTATAAAATCATGAATCGAATGATGAATCATGAATTTCATGAATCATGAATCATGAATCATGAATCTTGAATTGAATCATTAATCATGAATCATGAATCATGAATCATGAATTAAATCCTGAATCATAAATTGAATTTATGAATTGAAATCATGAATCATGAATCATGAATCATAAATTGAACCATGAATCATGGAATCATGAAGTGAATCATGAATTGAAATCATGAATCATGATTCATGAATTGAATCATGAATTGAATCATGAATCATGAATCATGAATTGAATCATGAATCATGAATCATGAATTGAATCATGAATCATGAATCATGAATCAAGAATTGAATCATGAATCATGAATTAAATCATGAATCATGAATTCATGAATCAATGAATTGAATCATGAGTCATAAATCTTGAATTGAATCATGAATTGAATTATGAATCATGAATCAAGAATTGAATCATGAATCATGAATCTTGAATCATGAATCATGAATTGAATCATGAATCATGAATTGAATCATGAATCATGAATCATGAATTCATGAATTCATGAATTGAATCATGAATCATGAATCATGAATCGAATCATGAATCATGAATTGAATCATGAATCATGAATCATGAATTGAATCATGAATCATGAATCATGAATCGAATCATGAATCATGTATTGAATCATTAATTGAATCATGAATCATGAATCATGAATCATGAATTGAATCATGAATCATGAATTGAATCATGAATCATGAATCATGAATTATGAATCTTAAATCGAATCATGAATCATGAATATGAATCGAATCATGAATCATGAATCATGGAATCATGAATTGAATCATGAATCATGAATCATGAATCATGAATCATGAATTGAATCATGAATCATGAATCATGAATCGAATCATGAATCATGAATCAAGAATCATGAATCGAATCATGAATCATGAATCGAAAAATGAATCATGATTCATAATTTGAATCATTGAATCATGAAATGAATCATGAATCATGAATCATGAATCATGAATTGAATCATGAATCATGTAATCATGAAATTGAATCATGAATCATGAATCATGAATCATGAATTGAATCATGAATCATGAATCATGAATTGAATCATGAATCATGAAATCATGAATCATGAATTGAATCATGAATCATGAATCATGAATTGAATCATGAATCATGAATCATGAATTAAATCATGAATCATAAATTGAATGATGAATTGAATTCATGAATCATAAATTGAACCATGAATCATGAATCATGAAGTGAATCATGAAATTTAATCATGAATCATGATTCATGAATTGAATCATGAATTGAATCATGAATTATAAATTAAATCATGAATCATGATTGAATCATGAATGAATCATGAATCATGAATCATGAATTGAATCATGAATCATGAATCATAAATTGAATCATGAATCATGAATCATGAATCATGAATTGAATCATGAATCATGAATCATGAATTGAATCATGAAATGAATCATGAATCATGAATCATAAATTGAATCATGAATCTTGAATTGAATCTTGAATTGAATTATGAATCATGAATCAAGATTTGAATCAATGAATCCATGAATCATGAATCATAAAATTGAATCATGAATCATGAATCATGAATTGAATCATGAACTGAATCATGAATTGAATCATGAATCATAAATCATGAATTGAAATCATGAATCATGAATCGAATCATGAATCATGAATTGAATCATGAATCGAATCATGAATCATGAATCATGAATCAAGAAATTGAATCATGAATCAAGAATCATGAATCATGAATCATGAATTGAATCATGAATCATGAATCGAATCACGAATCATGAATTGAATCATGAATCGAATCATGAATCATGAATCAGGAATCATGAATTAAATCATGAATCGTGAATTGAATCATGGAATTGAATCATGAATCAATGAATCATGAATTGAATCATGAATCATGAATCTTGAATTGAATCTTGAATTGAATTATGAATCATGAATCAAGATTTGAATCATGAATCATGAATCATAATTGAATCATGAATCATGGAATCATGAATTGAATCATGAACTGAATCATGGAATCATGAATTGAATCATGAGTCATAAATCATGAATTGAATCATAAATCATGAATCGAATCATGAATCATGAATTGAATCATGAATCTAATCATGAATCATGAATCATGAATTGAATCATGAATCATGAATCATGAATTGAATCATGAAACAAGAATCATGAATCATGAACCATGAATCATGAATTGAATCATGAATCATGAATCGAATCATGAATCATGAATTGAATCATGAATCGAATCATGAATCATGAATCATGAATCATAAATTGAATCATGAATTGAATCATGAATTGAATCATAAATTGAACCATGAATCATGAATCATGAAGTGAATCATGAATTGAATCATGAATCATGATTCATGAATTGAATCATGAATCATGATTCATGAATTGAATCATGAATTGAATCATGAATCATGAATCATGAATCATAAATTGAACCATGAATCATGAATCATGAAGTGAATCATGAATTGAATCATGAATCATGATTCATGAATTGAATCATGAATTGAATCATGAATTATAAATTAAATCATGAATCAAGAATTGAATCATGAATTGAATCATGAATTATAAATTAAATCATGAATCATGAATTGAATCATGAATCATGATCATGAATTGAATCATGAAATGAATCATGAATCATGAATCATAAATTGAATCATGAATCTTGAATTGAATCTTGAATTGAATTATGAATCATGAATCAAGATTTGAATCATGAATCATGAATCATGAATCATAAATTGAATCATGGATTCAAGAATCATGAATTGAATCATGAACTGAATCATGAATTGAATCATGAATCATAAATCATGAATTGAATCATGAATCATGAATCGAATCATGAATCATGAATTGAATCATGATCGAATCATGAATCATGAATCATGGAATCATGAATTGAATCATGAATCAAGAATCATGAATTGAATCATGAATCATGAATTGAATCATGAGTCATGAATCTTGAATTGAATCATGAATTGAATTATGAATCATGAATCAAGAAATTGAAATATGAATCATGAATCATGAATCATGAAATGAATCATGAATTGAATCATGAATCAAGAATCATGAATTGTATCATGAATCGAATCATGAATCATGAATCATGAATTGTATCATGAATCATGAATCGAATCATGAATCTTGAATCATGAATTGAATCATGAATCATGAATTGAATAATGAATCATAATTCATGAATCGAATCATGAATCATGACTCAAGAATCATTAATCAAATCATGAATCAATGAATCATGAATAATGAATCATGAATTGAATCATGAATCATGAATCATGAATTGAATCATGAATCATGAATCATGAATCATGAATCATGAATTGAATCATGAATCATGAATTGAATCATGAATCATGAATCTTGAATCATGAATCATGAATTGAATCATGAATCATGAATTGAATCATGAATCATGAATCATGAATCAGAATCATGAATTGAATCATGAATCATGAATCATGAATCGATTCATGAATCATGAATTGAATCATGAATTGAATCTTGAATCATGAATTGAATCATGAATCATGAATCATGAATCATGAATTGAATAATGAATCATGAAATCATGAATCAAATCATGAAATCATGAATTGAATCATGAATCTTGAATCATGAATTGAATCATGAATTATGAATCATGAATCATTAATTGAATCATGAATCATGAATCATGAATCGAATCATGAATCATGAATCAAGAATCATGAATTGAATCATGAATCATGAATCGAATCATGAATCATGAGTATAAAAATCATGAATCGAATGATGAATCATGAATTGAATCATGAATCATGAATCATGAATTATGAATTGAATCATGAATCATGAATCATGAATCATGAATCATGAATCATGAATCTTGAATTGAATCAATAAATCATGAATCATGAATCATGAATCATGAATTAAATCCTGAATCATAAATTGAATTATGAATTGAATCATGAATCATGAATCATAAATTGAACCATGAATCATGAATCATGAAGTGAATCATGAATTGAATCATGAATCATGATTCATGAATTGAATCATGAATTGAATCATGAATCATGAATCATGAATTGAATCATGAATTGAATCATGAATCATGAATCATGAATCAAGAATTGAATCATGAATCATGAATTAAATCATGAATCATGAATCATGAATCATGAATTGAATCATGAGTCATAAATCTTGAATTGAATCATGAATTGAATTATGAATCATGAATCAAGAATTGAATTCATGAATCATGAATCTTGAATCATGAAATCATGAATTGAATCATGAATCATGAATTGAATCATGAATCATGAATCATGAATTCATGAATCATGAATTGAATCATGAATCATGAATCATGAATCATGAATTGAATCATGAATCAGAATCATGATCATGAATTGAATCATGAATCATGAATCATGAATCGAATCATGAATCATGTATTGAATCATGAATTGAATCATGAATCATGACTCATGAATTGAATCCATGAATCATGAATTGAATCATGAATCATGAATCATGAATTATGAATCTTAAATCGAATCATGAATCATGAATTATGAATCGAATCATGAATCATGAATCATGAATTGAATCATGAATCATGAATCATGAATTATGAATTGAATCATTAATCATGAACATGAATTGAATCATGAATCATGAAATCATGAATAATGAATCATGATTTGAATCATGAATCATGAATCATGAATCATGAATCGAATCATGAATCATGAATCAAGAATCATGAATCGAATCATGATCGAAAAATGAATCATGATTCATAATTTGAATCATGAATCATGAATCATGAATTGAATCATGAATCATGAATCATGATCATGAATTGAATCATGAATCATGAATCATGAATTGAATCATGAATCATGAATCATGAATCATGAATTGAATCATGAATCATGAATCATGAATTGAATCATGAATCATGAATCATGAATTAAATCATGAATCATAAATTGAATGATGAATGAATCATGAATCATAAAATTGAACCATGAATCATGAATCATGAAGTGAATCATGAATTTAATCATGAATCATGATTCATGAATTTAATCATGAATTGAATCATAAATTATAAATTAAATCATGAATCATGAATTGAATCATGAATTGAATCATGAATCATGAATCATGAAATTGAATCATGAATCATGAATCATGAATCATAAATTGAATCATGAATCATGATTCATGAATTTGAATCATGAATTGAATCATGAATTATAAATTAAATCATGAATCATTGAATTGAATCATGAATTGAATCATGAATCATGAATCATGAATTGAATCATGAATCATGAATCATGAATCATGAATTGAATCATGAATCATGAATCAGGAATTGAATCATGAATCATGAATTGAATCATGAATCATGAATCATGAATCATGAATTGAATCATGAATCATGAATCAAAAATTTAATCATGAATCATGAATTGAATCATGAATCATGAATCATGAATCATGAATCATGAATCATGAATTGAGTCATGAATCATGAATCATGAATTGAATCAATGAATTAAATCATGGAATCGAATCATGAATCATGAATTGTATCATGAATCATGAATCGAATCATGAATCTTGAATCATGAATTGAATCATGAATCATGAATCATGAATTGAATCATGAATCGAATCATGAATCATTGAATTGTATCATGAATCATGAATCGAATCATGAATCTTGAATCATGAATTGAATCATGAATCATGAATCATGAATTGAATAATGAATCATGAATCATGAATCAAATCATGAATCATGAGTCAAGAATAATGAATCGAATCATGAATCATGAATTGAATCATGAATCATGAATCATGAATTAGAATTGAATCATGAATTATGAATTGAATCATGAATCATAAATCATGAATCCTGAATCGAATCATGAATCATTAATCATGAATCGTGAATCATGAATCATGAATTGAATCATGAATCATGAATCTTGAATTGAATCATAAATCATGAATCATGAATCATGAATTGAATCATGAATCATGAATCATAAATTGAATCATGAATCATGAATTGAATCATGAGTCATGAATCTTGAATTGAATCATGAATTGAATTATGAATCATGAATCAAGAATTGAATCATGAATCATGAATCATGAATCATGAATCATGAAATGAATCATGAATTGAATCATGAATCAAGAATCATGAATTGAATCATGAATCATGAATCATGAATTGAATCATGAATCGAATCATGAATCATGAATCATGAATTGTATCATGATCATGAATCGAATCATGAATCTTGAATCATGAATTGAAATCATGAATCATGAATTGAATAATGAATCATAATTCATGAATCAAAATCATGACTCAAGAATCATTAATCAAATCATGAATCATGAATCATGAATAAATGAATCATGAATTGAATCATGAATCATGAATCATGAATCATGAATTAAATCATGAATCATGAATCATGAATCATGAATCATGAATCATGAATTGAATCATGAATCATGAATCTTGAATCATGAATCATGATTGAATCATGAATCATGAATCATGAATCATGAATCATGAATCATGAATTGAATCATGAATCATGAATCATGAATCGAATCATGAATCATGAATTGAAATCATGAATTGAATCTTGAATCATGAATTGAATCATGAATCATGAATCATGAATCATGAATTGAATAATGAATCATGAATCATGAATCAAATCATGAATCATGAATTGAATCATGAATCATGAATCATGAATTGAATCATGAATTATGAATCATGAATCATTAATTGAATCATGAATCATGAATCATGAATCGAATCATGAATCATGAATCAAGAATCATGAATTGAATCATAAATCATGAATCGAATCATGAATCATGAGTATAAAATCATGAATCGAATGATGAATCATGAATTGAATCATGAATCATGAATCATGAATTATGAATTGAATCATGAATCATGAATCATGAATCATGAATCATGAATCATGAATCTTTGAATTGAATCATTGAATCTTGAATCATGAAATTGAATCATGAATTATGAATCATGAATCATTAATTGAAATCATGAATCATGAATCATGAATCGAATCATGAATCATGAATCAAGAAATCATGAATTGAATCATAAATCATGAATCGAATCATGAATCATGAGTATAAAATCATGAATCGAATGATGAATCATGAATTGAATCATGAATCATGAATCATGAATTATGAATTGAATCATGAATCATGAATCATGAATCATGAATCATGAATCATGAATCTTGAATTGAATCATTAATCATGAATCATGAATCATGAATCATGAATTAAATCCTGAATCATAATTGAATTTATGAATTGAATCATGAATCATGAATCATGAATCATAAATTGAACCATGAATCATGAATCATGAAGTGAAATCATGAATTGAATCATGAATCATGAATCATGAATTGAATTCATGAATTGAATCATGAATCATGAATCATGAATTGAATCATGAATATAATCATGAATTGAATCATGAATCATGAATCATGAATCAAGAATTGAATCATGAATCATGAATTAAATCATGAATCATGAATCATGAATCATGAATTGAATCATGAGTCATAAATCTTGAATTGAATCATGAATTGAATTATGAATCATGAATCAAGAATTGAATCATGAATCATGAATCTTGAATCATGAATCATGAATTGAATCATGAATCATGAATTGAATCATGAATCATGAAATCATGAATCATGAATCATGAATTGAATCATGAATCATGAATCATGAATCGAATCATGAATCATGAATTGAATCATGAATCATGAATCATGAATCATGAATTGAATCATGAATCATGAATCATGAATCGAATCATGAATCATGTATTGAATCATGAATTGAATCATGAATCATGAATCATGAATCATGAATTGAATCATGAATCATGAATTGAATCATGAATCATGAATCATGAATTATGAATCTTAAATCGAATCATGAATCATGAATTATGAATCGAATCATATGAATCGAATCATGAATCATGAATCATGAATCATGAATTGAATCATGAATCATGAATCATGAATCATGAATCATGAATCATGAATTGAATCATGAATCATGAATCATGAATCGAATCATGAATCATGAATCAAGAATCATGAATCGAATCATGAATCATGAATCGAAAAATGAATCATGATTCATAATTTGAATCATGAATCATGAATTGAATCATGAATCATGAATCATGAATCATGAATTGAATCATGAATCATGAATCATGAATTGAATCATGAATCATGAATCATGAATCATGAATTGAATCATGAATCATGAATCATGAATTGAATCATGAATCATGAATCATGAATTGAATCATGAATCATGAATCATGAATTGAATCATGAATCATGAATCATGAATTAAATCATGAATCATAAATTGAATGATGAATTGAATCATGAATCATAAATTGAACCATGAATCATGAATCATGAAGTGAATCATGAATTTAATCATGAATCATGATTCATGAATTGAATCATGAATTGAATCATGAATTATAAATTAAATCATGAATCATGAATTGAATCATGAATTGAATCATGAATCATGAATCATGAATTGAATCATGAATCATGAATCATGAATCATAAATTGAATCATGAATCATGATTCATGAATTGAATCATGAATTGAATCATGAATTATAAATTAAATCATGAATCATGAATTGAATCATGAATTGAATCATGAATCATGAATCATGAATTGAATCATGAATCATGAATCATAAATTGAATCATGAATCATGAATCATGAATCATGAATTGAATCATGAATCATGAATCATGAATTGAATCATGAAATGAATCATGAATCATGAATCATAAATTGAATCATGAATCTTGAATTGAATCTTGAATTGAATTATGAATCATGAATCAAGATTTGAATCATGAATCATGAATCATGAATCATAAATTGAATCATGAATCATGAATCATGAATTGAATCATGAACTGAATCATGAATTGAATCATGAATCATAAATCATGAATTGAATCATGAATCATGAATCGAATCATGAATCATGAATTGAATCATGAATCGAATCATGAATCATGAATCATGAATCATGAATTGAATCATGAATCAAGAATCATGAATCATGAATCATGAATTGAATCATGAATCATGAATCGAATCACGAATCATGAATTGAATCATGAATCGAATCATGAATCATGAATCAGGAATCATGAATTAAATCATGAATCGTGAATTGAATCATGAATTGAATCATGAATCATGAATCATGAATTGAATCATGAATCATGAATCTTGAATTGAATCTTGAATTGAATTATGAATCATGAATCAAGATTTGAATCATGAATCATGAATCATGAATCATAAATTGAATCATGAATCATGAATCATGAATTGAATCATGAACTGAATCATGAATCATGAATTGAATCATGAGTCATAAATCATGAATTGAATCATAAATCATGAATCGAATCATGAATCATGAATTGAATCATGAATCTAATCATGAATCATGAATCATGAATTGAATCATGAATCATGAATCATGAATTGAATCATGAATCAAGAATCATGAATCATGAACCATGAATCATGAATTGAATCATGAATCATGAATCGAATCATGAATCATGAATTGAATCATGAATCGAATCATGAATCATGAATCATGAATCATAAATTGAATCATGAATTGAATCATGAATTGAATCATAAATTGAACCATGAATCATGAATCATGAAGTGAATCATGAATTGAATCATGAATCATGATTCATGAATTGAATCATGAATCATGATTCATGAATTGAATCATGAATTGAATCATGAATCATGAATCATGAATCATAAATTGAACCATGAATCATGAATCATGAAGTGAATCATGAATTGAATCATGAATCATGATTCATGAATTGAATCATGAATTGAATCATGAATTATAAATTAAATCATGAATCAAGAATTGAATCATGAATTGAATCATGAATTATAAATTAAATCATGAATCATGAATTGAATCATGAATCATGAATCATGAATTGAATCATGAAATGAATCATGAATCATGAATCATAAATTGAATCATGAATCTTGAATTGAATCTTGAATTGAATTATGAATCATGAATCAAGATTTGAATCATGAATCATGAATCATCATAAATTGAATCATGAATCATGAATCATGAATTGAATCATGAACTGAATCATGAATTGAATCATGAATCATAAATCATGAATTGAATCATGAATCATGAATCGAATCATGAATCATGAATTGAATCATGAATCGAATCATGAATCATGAATCATGAATCATGAATTGAATCATGAATCAAGAATCATGAATCATGAATCATGAATTGAATCATGAATCATGAATCGAATCACGAATCATGAATTGAATCATGAATCGAATCATGAATCATGAATCAGGAATCATGAATTAAATCATGAATCGTGAATTGAATCATGAATTGAATCATGAATCATGAATCATGAATTGAATCATGAATCATGAATCTTGAATTGAATCTTGAATTGAATTATGAATCATGAATCAAGATTTGAATCATGAATCATGAATCATGAATCATAAATTGAATCATGAATCATGAATTGAATCATGAACTGAATCATGAATCATGAATTGAATCATGAGTCATAAATCATGAATTCAATCATAAATCATGAATCGAATCATGAATCATGAATTGAATCATGAATCTAATCATGAATCATGAATCATGAATTGAATCATGAATCATGAATCATGAATTGAATCATGAATCAAGAATCATGAATCATGAACCATGAATCATGAATTGAATCATGAATCATGAATCGAATCATGAATCATGAATTGAATCATGAATCGAATCATGAATCATGAATCATGAATCATAAATTGAATCATGAATTGAATCATAAATTGAATCATAAATTGAACCATGAATCATGAATCATGAAGTGAATCATGAATTGAATCATGAATCATGATTCATGAATTGAATCATGAATTGAATCATGAATCATGAATCATGAATCATAAATTGAACCATGAATCATGAATCATGAAGTGAATCATGAATTGAATCATGAATCATGATTCATGAATTGAATCATGAATTGAATCATGAATTATAAATTAAATCATGAATCAAGAATTGAATCATGAATTGAATCATGAATTATAAATTAAATCATGAATCAAGAATTGAATCATGAATCATGAATCAAAAATTGAATCATGAATCAAAAATTGAATCATGAATCATGAATCATGAATCATGAATCATGAATCATGAATTGAATCATGAATCATGAATTGAATCATGAATCATGAATCGAATCATGAATCATGAAATTGAATCATGAATTGGAATCATGAATCTTGAATTGTATCATGAATCATGAATCGAATCATGAATCTTGAATCATGAATTGAATCATGAATCATGAATCATGAATCGAATCATGAATCATGAATTGAATCATGAATTGAATAATGAATCATGAATTGTATCATGAATCATGAATCGAATCATGAATCTTGAATCATGAATTGAATCATGAATCATGAATCATGAATTGAATAATGAATCATGAATCATGAATCAAATCATGAATCATGAGTCAAGAATAATGAATCGATCATGAATCATGAATTGAATCATGAATCATGAAATTATGAATTGAATCATGAATCATGAATTATGAATTGAATCATGAATCATGAATCATGAATCATGAATCATGAATTGAATCATGAATCATGAATCAGTGAATTGAATCATGAATCCATGAATCATAAATTGAATCATGAATCATGAATCATGAATTGAATCATGAATCATGAATCATGAATCATGAATTAAATCATGATCCATAAATTGAATGATGAATTGAATCATGAATCATGAATCATGAATCATAAATTGAACCATGAATCATGAATCATGAAGTGAATCATGAATTTAATCATGAATCATGATTCACGAATTGAATCATGAATTGAATCATGAATTATAAATTAAATCATGAATCATGAATTGAATCATGAATTGAATCATGAATCATGAATCATGAATTGAATCATGATTCATGAATCATGAATCATAAATTGAATCATGAATCATGAATCATTAATCATGAATTGAATCATGAATCATGAATCATGAATTGAATCATGAATCGAATCATGAATCATGAATCATAAATTGAATCATGAATCATGAATCTTGAATTGAATCTTGAATTGAATTATGAATCATGAATCAAGATTTGAATCATGAATCATGAATCATGAATCATGAATTGAATCATGAATCATGAATCATGAATTGAATCATGAATCAAAAATTGAATCATGAATCAAAAATTGAATCATGAATTATGAATCATGAATCATGAATCATGAATCATGAATTGAATCATGAATCATGAATTGAATCATGAATCATGAATCGAATCATGAATCATGAATTGAATCATGAATTGAATCATGAATCATGAATTGTATCATGAATCATGAATCGAATTATGAATCTTGAATCATGAATTGAATCATGAATCATGAATCATGAATTGAATAATGAATCATGAATCATGAATCAAATCATGAATCATGAGTCAAGAATAATGAATCGAATCATGAATCATGAATCATGAATCATGAATTATGAATTGAATCATGAATCATGAATCATGAATCATGAATTGAATCATGAATCATGAATCATGAATTGAATCATGAATCATGAATCATGAATTAAATCATGAATCATAAATTGAATGATAAATTGAATCATGAATCATGAATCATAAATTGAATCATGAATCATGAATCATGAATTGAATCATGAATCATGAATCATGAATCATGAATTGAATCATGAATCATGAATCATGAATTGAATCATGAATCATGAATCATGAATCATGAATTAAATCATGATCCATAAATTGAATGATGAATTGAATCATGAATCATGAATCATGAATCATAAATTGAACCATGAATCATGAATCATGAAGTGAATCATGAATTTAATCATGAATCATGATTCACGAATTGAATCATGAATTGAATCATGAATTATAAATTAAATCATGAATCATGAATTGAATCATGAATTGAATCATGAATCATGAATCATGAATTGAATCATGAATCATGAATCATGAATCATAAATTGAATCATGAATCATGAATCATGAATCATGAATTGAATCATGAATCATGAATCATGAATTGAATCATGAATCGAATCATGAATCATGAATCATAAATTGAATCATGAATCATGAATCTTGAATTGAATCTTGAATTGAATTATGAATCATGAATCAAGATTTGAATCATGAATCATGAATCATGAATCATGAATTGAATCATGAATCATGAATCATGAATTGAATCATGAATCATGAATCAAAAATTGAATCATGAATCAAAAATTGAATCATGAATCATGAATCATGAATCATGAATCATGAATCATGAATTGAATCATGAATCATGAATTGAATCATGAATCATGAATCGAATCATGAATCATGAATTGAATCATGAATTGAATCATGAATCATGAATCATGAATTGAATAATGAATCATGAATCATGAATCAAATCATGAATCATGAGTCAAGAATAATGAATCGAATCATGAATCATGAATTGAATCATGAATCATGAATCATGAATTATGAATTGAATCATGAATCATGAATCATGAATCATGAATCATGAATTGAATCATGAATCATGAATCATGAATTGAATCATGAATCATGAATCATGAATCATGAATTAAATCATGAATCATAAATTGAATGATGAATTGAATCATGAATCATGAATCATAAATTGAATCATGAATCATGAATCATGAATTGAATCATGAATCATGAATCATGAATTGAATCATGAATCATGAATCATGAATTGAATCATGAATCATGAATCATGAATCATGAATTAAATCATGATCCATAAATTGAATGATGAATTGAATCATGAATCATGAATCATGAATCATAAATTGAACCATGAATCATGAATCATGAAGTGAATCATGAATTTAATCATGAATCATGATTCATGAATTGAATCATGAATTGAATCATGAATTATAAATTAAATCATGAATCATGAATTGAATCATGAATTGAATCATGAATCATGAATCATGAATTGAATCATGAATCATGAATCATGAATCATAAATTGAATCATGAATCATGAATCATGAATCATGAATTGAATCATGAATCATGAATCATGAATCATGAATTAAATCATGATCCATAAATTGAATGATGAATTGAATCATGAATCATGAATCATGAATCATAAATTGAACCATGAATCATGAATCATGAAGTGAATCATGAATTTAATCATGAATCATGATTCATGAATTGAATCATGAATTATAAATTAAATCATGAATCATGAATTGAATCATGAATCATGAATCATGAATCATAAATTGAATCATGAATCATGAATCATGAATCATGAATTGAATCATGAATCATGAATCATGAATTGAATCATGAATCGAATCATGAATCATGAATCATAAATTGAATCATGAATCATGAATCTTGAATTGAATCTTGAATTGAATTATGAATCATGAATCAAGATTTGAATCATGAATCATGAATCATGAATCATGAATTGAATCATGAATCATGAATCATGAATTGAATCATGAATCATGAATCGAATCATGAATCTTGAATCATGAATTGAATCATGAATCATGAATTGAATTATGAATCATGAATCATGAATCAAATCATGAATCATGAATCATGAATTATGAATTGAATCATGAATCATGAATCATGAATCATGAATTGAATCATGAATCATGAATCATGAATTGAATTATGAATCATGAATTAAATCATGAATCATAAATTGAATCATGAATCATGAATCATGAATCATGAATTGAATCATGAATCATGAATCATGAATTGAATCATGAATCATGAATTAAATCATGAATCATAAATTGAATGATGAATTGAATCATGAATCATGAATCATGAATTATGAATTGAATCATGAATCATGAATCATGAATCATGAATTGAATCATGAATCATGAATCATGAATTGAATCATGAATCATGAATCATGAATTGAATCATGAATCATGAATTAAATCATGAATCATAAATTGAATCATGAATCATGAATCATGAATCATGAATTGAATCATGAATCATGAATCATGAATTGAATCATGAACCATGAATTAAATCATGAATCATAAATTGAATGATGAATTGAATCATGAATCATGAATCATAAATTGAATCATGAATCATGAATCATGAATTGAATCATGAATCATGAATCATGAATCATGAATTGAATCATGAATCATGAATCATGAATTGAATCATGAATCATGAATCATGAATCATGAATTAAATCATGATCCATAAATTGAATGATGAATTGAATCATGAATCATGAATCATGAATCATAAATTGAACCATGAATTATGAATCATGAAGTGAATCATGAATTTAATCATGAATCATGATTCATGAATTGAATCATGAATCGAATCATGAATTATGAATCATAAATTGAATCATGAATCATGAATCTTGAATTGAATCTTGAATTGAATTATGAATCATGAATCAAGATTTGAATCATGAATCATGAATCATGAATCATGAATTGAATCATGAATCATGAATCATGAATTGAATCATGAATCATGAATCGAATCATGAATCTTGAATCATGAATTGAATCATGAATCATGAATTGAATTATGAATCATGAATCATGAATCAAATCATGAATCATGAATCATGAATTATGAATTGAATCATGAATCATGAATCATGAATCATGAATTGAATCATGAATCATGAATCATGAATTGAATTATGAATCATGAATTAAATCATGAATCATAAATTGAATCATGAATCATGAATCATGAATCATGAATTGAATCATGAATCATGAATCATGAATTGAATCATGAATCATGAATTAAATCATGAATCATAAATTGAATGATGAATTGAATCATGAATCATGAATCATGAATTATGAATTGAATCATGAATCATGAATCATGAATCATGAATTGAATCATGAATCATGAATCATGAATTGAATCATGAATCATGAATCATGAATTGAATCATGAATCATGAATTAAATCATGAATCATAAATTGAATCATGAATCATGAATCATGAATCATGAATTGAATCATGAATCATGAATCATGAATTGAATCATGAACCATGAATTAAATCATGAATCATAAATTGAATGATGAATTGAATCATGAATCATGAATCATAAATTGAATCATGAATCATGAATCATGAATTGAATCATGAATCATGAATCATGAATCATGAATTGAATCATGAATCATGAATCATGAATTGAATCATGAATCATGAATCATGAATCATGAATTAAATCATGATCCATAAATTGAATGATGAATTGAATCATGAATCATGAATCATGAATCATAAATTGAACCATGAATTATGAATCATGAAGTGAATCATGAATTTAATCATGAATCATGATTCATGAATTGAATCATGAATCGAATCATGAATTATGAATCATAAATTGAATCATGAATCATGAATCTTGAATTGAAT
This sequence comes from Mixophyes fleayi, assembly GCF_038048845.1. Taxonomy (NCBI): domain Eukaryota; kingdom Metazoa; phylum Chordata; class Amphibia; order Anura; family Limnodynastidae; genus Mixophyes; species Mixophyes fleayi. The sequence goes on along the minus strand of NW_027446141.1, from coordinate 61,358 downwards.
CTTGAATTGAATTATGAATCATGAATCAAGATTTGAATCATGAATCATGAATCATGAATCATGAATTGAATCATGAATCATGAATCATGAATTGAATCATGAATCATGAATCAAAAATTGAATCATGAATCAAAAATTGAATCATGAATCATGAATCATGAATCATGAATCATGAATCATGAATTGAATCATGAATCATGAATTGAATCATGAATCGAATCATGAATCATGAATTGAATCATGAATTGAATCATGAATCATGAATTGTATCATGAATCATGAATCAAATCATGAATCTTGAATCATGAATTAAATCATGAATTGAATCATGAATCATGAATCATGAATTGAATAATGAATCATGAATCATGAATTATGAATTGAATCATGAATCATGAATCATGAATCATGAATTGAATCATGAATCATGAATCATGAATTGAATCATGAATCATGAATTAAATCATGAATCATAAATTGAATGATGAATTGAATCATGAATCATGAATCATGAATCATGAATTGAATCATGAATCATGAATCATGAATTGAATCATGAGTCATGAATCATGAATCATGAATTAAATCATGATCCATAAATTGAATGATGAATTGAATCATGAATCATGAATCATGAATCATAAATTGAACCATGAATTATGAATCATGAAGTGAATCATGAATTTAATCATGAATCATGATTCATGAATTGAATCATGAATTGAATCATGAATTATAAATTAAATCATGAATCATGAATTGAATCATGAATTGAATCATGAATCATGAATCATGAATTGAATCATGAATCATGAATCATGAATCATAAATTGAATCATGAATCATGAATCATGAATCATGAATTGAATCATGAATCATGAATCATGAATTGAATCATGAATCGAATCATGAATTATGAATCATAAATTGAATCATGAATCATGAATCTTGAATTGAATCTTGAATTGAATTATGAATCATGAATCAAGATTTGAATCATGAATCATGAATCATGAATTGAATCATGAATCATGAATCATGAATTGAATCATGAATCATGAATCAAAAATTGAATCATGAATCAAAAATTGAATCATAAATCATGAATCATGAATCATGAATCATGAATCATGAATTGAATCATGAATCATGAATTGAATCATGAATCATGAATCGAATCATGAATTGAATCATGAATTGAATCATGAATCATGAATTGTATCATGAATCATGAATCAAATCATGAATCTTGAATCATGAATTAAATCATGAATTGAATCATGAATCATGAATCATGAATTGAATAATGAATCATGAATCATGAATCAAATCATGAATCATGAGTCAAGAATAATGAATCGAATCATGAATCATGAATTGAATCATGAATCATGAATCATGAATTATGAATTGAATCATGAATCATAAATCATGAATCATGAATCATGAATTGAATCATGAATCATGAATCATGAAATGAATCATGAATCATGAATCATGAATCATGAATTAAATCATGAATCATAAATTGAATGATGAATTGAATCATGAATCATGAATCATAAATTGAATCATGAATCATGAATCATGAATTGAATCATAAATCATGAATCATGAATCATGAATTGAATCATGAATCATGAATCATGAATTGAATCATGAATCATGAATCATGAATCATGAATTAAATCATGATCCATAAATTGAATGATGAATTGAATCATGAATCATGAATCATAAATTGAACCATGAATCATGAATCATGAAGTGAATCATGAATTGAATCATGAATTGAATCATGAATCATGAATCATGAATTGAATCATGAATCATGAATCATGAATCATAAATTGAATCATGAATCATGAATCATGAATCATGAATTGAATCATGAATCATGAATCATGAATTAAATCATGATCCATAAATTGAATGATGAATTGAATCATGAATCATGAATCATGAATCATAAATTGAACCATGAATCATGAATCATGAAGTGAATCATAAATTTAATTATGAATCATGATTCATGAATTGAATCATGAATTGAATCATGAATCATGAATCATGAATCATGAATTGAATCATGAATCATGAATCATGAATCATGAATTGAATCATGAATCGAATCATGAATCATGAATCATAAATTGAATCATGAATCATGAATCTTGAATTGAATCATGAATTGAATAATGAATCATGAATCATGAATCAAATCATGAATCATGAGTCAAGAATAATGAATCGAATCATGAATCATGAATTGAATCATGAATCATGAATCATGAATTATGAATTGAATCATGAATCATAAATCATGAATCATGAATCATGAATTGAATCATGAATCATGAATCATGAAATGAATCATGAATCATGAATCATGAATCATGAATTAAATCATGAATCATAAATTGAATGATGAATTGAATCATGAATCATGAATCATAAATTGAATCATGAATCATGAATCATGAATTGAATCATAAATCATGAATCATGAATCATGAATTGAATCATGAATCATGAATCATGAATTGAATCATGAATCATGAATCATGAATCATGAATTAAATCATGATCCATAAATTGAATGATGAATTGAATCATGAATCATGAATCATAAATTGAACCATGAATCATGAATCATGAAGTGAATCATGAATTGAATCATGAATTGAATCATGAATCATGAATCATGAATTGAATCATGAATCATGAATCATGAATCATAAATTGAATCATGAATCATGAATCATGAATCATGAATTGAATCATGAATCATGAATCATGAATTAAATCATGATCCATAAATTGAATGATGAATTGAATCATGAATCATGAATCATGAATCATAAATTGAACCATGAATCATGAATCATGAAGTGAATCATAAATTTAATTATGAATCATGATTCATGAATTGAATCATGAATTGAATCATGAATCATGAATCATGAATCATGAATTGAATCATGAATCATGAATCATGAATCATGAATTGAATCATGAATCGAATCATGAATCATGAATCATAAATTGAATCATGAATCATGAATCTTGAATTGAATCTTGAATTGAATTATGAATCATGAATCAAGATTTGAATCATGAATCATGAATCATGAATCATGAATTGAATCATGAATCATGAATCATGAATTGAATCATGAATCATGAATCATGAATCATGAATTAAATCATGAATCATAAATTGAATGATGAATTGAATCATGAATCATGAATCATAAATTGAACCATGAATCATGAATCATGAAGTGAATCATGAATTTAATCATGAATCATGATTCATGAATTGAATCATGAATTGAATCATGAATTATAAATTAAATCATGAATCATGAATTGAATCATGAATCATGAATCATGAATTGAATCATGAATCATGAATCATGAATCATAAATTGAATCATGAATCATGAATCATGAATCATGAATTGAATCATGAATCATGAATCATGAATCATGAATTAAATCATGATCCATAAATTGAATGATGAATTGAATCATGAATCATGAATCATAAATCATAAATTGAACCATGAATCATGAATCATGAAGTGAATCATGAATTTAATCATGAATCATGATTCATGAATTGAATCATGAATTGAATCATGAATTATAAATTAAATCAAGAATCATGAATTGAATCATGAATTGAATCATGAATTGAATCATGAATCATGAATCATGAATCATAAATTGAATCATGAATCATGAATCATGAATCATGAATTGAATCATGAATCATGAATTGAATCATGAATCGAATCATGAATCATGAATCATAAATTGAATCATGAATCATGAATCTTGAATTGAATCTTGAATTGAATTATGAATCATGAATCAAGATTTGAATCATGAATCATGAATCATGAATCATGAATTGAATCATGAATCATGAATCATGAATTGAATCATGAATCATGAATCATGAATCATGAATTAAATCATGAATCATAAATTGAATGATGAATTGAATCATGAATCATGAATCATGAATCATAAATTGAACCATGAATCATGAATCATGAAGTGAATCATGAATTTAATCATGAATCATGATTCATGAATTGAATCATGAATTGAATCATGAATCATGAATCATGAATTGAATCATGAATCATAAATGTAATCATGAATCATGAATCATGAATTGAATCATGAATCATGAATCATGAATTGAATCATGAATCAAATCATGAATCATGAATCATAAATTGAATCATGAATCATGAATCTTGAATTGAATCTTGAATTGAATTATGAATCATGAATCAAGATTTGAATCATGAATCATGAATCATGAATCATAAATTGAATCATGAATCATGAATTGAATCATGAACTGAATCATGAATCATGAATTGAATCATGAATCATAAATCATGAATTGAATCATGAATCATGAATCGAATCATGAATCATGAATTGAATCATGAATCAAATCATGAATCATGAATCATGAATCATGAATCATGAATTGAATCATGATTCATGAATCATGAATTGAATCATGAATCAAGAATCATGAATCATGAATCATGAATCATGAATTGAATCATGAATCATGAATCGAATCACGAATCATGAATTGAATCATGAATCGAATCATGAATCATGAATCATGAATCATAAATCATAAATTAAATCATGAATTGAATCATGAATCATGAATCATAAATTGAACCATGAATCATGAATCATGAAGTGAATCATGAATTGAATCATGAATCATGATTCATGAATTGAATCATGAATCATGATTCATGAATTAAATCATGAATTGAATCATGAATCATGAATCATGAATCATGAATCATGAATCATAAATTGAACCATGAATCATGAATCATGAAGTGAATCATGAATTGAATCATGAATCGAATCATGAATCATGAATTGAATCATGAATCATGAATTGAATCATGAATCATGAATCATGAATCATGAATTGAATAATGAATCATGAATCAAAAATTTAATCATGAATCATGAATTGAATCATGAATCATGAATCATGAATCATGAATCATGAATTGAATCATGAATCATGAATCATGAATCTTGAGTCATGAATTGAATCATGAATCATGAATCATGAATTGAATAATGAATCATGAATCATGAATCAAATCATGAATCATGAGTCAAGAATAATGAATCGAATCATGAATCATGAATTGAATCATGAATCATGAATCATGAATTATGAATTGAATCATGAATTATGAATTGAATCATGAATCATAAATCATGAATCCTGAATCGAATCATGAATCATTAATCATGAATCGTGAATCATGAATCATGAATTGAATCATGAATCATGAATCATGAATTGAATCATAAATCATGAATCAAGAATCATGAATTGAATCATGAATCATGAATCATAAATTGAATCATAAATCATGAATTGAATCATGAGTCATGAATCTTGAATTGAATCATGAATTGAATTATGAATCATGAATCAAGAATTGAATCATGAATCATGAATCATGAATCATGAATCATGAAATGAATCATGAATTGAATCATGAATCATGAATTGAATCATGAATCATGAATTATGAATCATAAATTGAACCATGAATTATGAATCATGAAGTGAATCATGAATTTAATCATGAATCATGATTCATGAATTGAATCATGAATCGAATCATGAATTATGAATCATAAATTGAATCATGAATCATGAATCTTGAATTGAATCTTGAATTGAATTATGAATCATGAATCAAGATTTGAATCATGAATCATGAATCATGAATCATGAATTGAATCATGAATCATGAATCATGAATTGAATCATGAATCATGAATCAAAAATTGAATCATGAATCAAAAATTGAATCATGAATCATGAATCATGAATCATGAATCATGAATCATGAATTGAATCATGAATCATGAATTGAATCATGAATCGAATCATGAATCATGAATTGAATCATGAATTGAATCATGAATCATGAATTGTATCATGAATCATGAATCAAATCATGAATCTTGAATCATGAATTAAATCATGAATTGAATCATGAATCATGAATCATGAATTGAATAATGAATCATGAATCATGAATTATGAATTGAATCATGAATCATGAATCATGAATCATGAATTGAATCATGAATCATGAATCATGAATTGAATCATGAATCATGAATTAAATCATGAATCATAAATTGAATGATGAATTGAATCATGAATCATGAATCATGAATCATGAATTGAATCATGAATCATGAATCATGAATTGAATCATGAGTCATGAATCATGAATCATGAATTAAATCATGATCCATAAATTGAATGATGAATTGAATCATGAATCATGAATCATGAATCATAAATTGAACCATGAATTATGAATCATGAAGTGAATCATGAATTTAATCATGAATCATGATTCATGAATTGAATCATGAATTGAATCATGAATTATAAATTAAATCATGAATCATGAATTGAATCATGAATTGAATCATGAATCATGAATCATGAATTGAATCATGAATCATGAATCATGAATCATAAATTGAATCATGAATCATGAATCATGAATCATGAATTGAATCATGAATCATGAATCATGAATTGAATCATGAATCGAATCATGAATTATGAATCATAAATTGAATCATGAATCATGAATCTTGAATTGAATCTTGAATTGAATTATGAATCATGAATCAAGATTTGAATCATGAATCATGAATCATGAATTGAATCATGAATCATGAATCATGAATTGAATCATGAATCATGAATCAAAAATTGAATCATGAATCAAAAATTGAATCATAAATCATGAATCATGAATCATGAATCATGAATCATGAATTGAATCATGAATCATGAATTGAATCATGAATCATGAATCGAATCATGAATTGAATCATGAATTGAATCATGAATCATGAATTGTATCATGAATCATGAATCAAATCATGAATCTTGAATCATGAATTAAATCATGAATTGAATCATGAATCATGAATCATGAATTGAATAATGAATCATGAATCATGAATCAAATCATGAATCATGAGTCAAGAATAATGAATCGAATCATGAATCATGAATTGAATCATGAATCATGAATCATGAATTATGAATTGAATCATGAATCATAAATCATGAATCATGAATCATGAATTGAATCATGAATCATGAATCATGAAATGAATCATGAATCATGAATCATGAATCATGAATTAAATCATGAATCATAAATTGAATGATGAATTGAATCATGAATCATGAATCATAAATTGAATCATGAATCATGAATCATGAATTGAATCATAAATCATGAATCATGAATCATGAATTGAATCATGAATCATGAATCATGAATTGAATCATGAATCATGAATCATGAATCATGAATTAAATCATGATCCATAAATTGAATGATGAATTGAATCATGAATCATGAATCATAAATTGAACCATGAATCATGAATCATGAAGTGAATCATGAATTGAATCATGAATTGAATCATGAATCATGAATCATGAATTGAATCATGAATCATGAATCATGAATCATAAATTGAATCATGAATCATGAATCATGAATCATGAATTGAATCATGAATCATGAATCATGAATTAAATCATGATCCATAAATTGAATGATGAATTGAATCATGAATCATGAATCATGAATCATAAATTGAACCATGAATCATGAATCATGAAGTGAATCATAAATTTAATTATGAATCATGATTCATGAATTGAATCATGAATTGAATCATGAATCATGAATCATGAATCATGAATTGAATCATGAATCATGAATCATGAATCATGAATTGAATCATGAATCGAATCATGAATCATGAATCATAAATTGAATCATGAATCATGAATCTTGAATTGAATCTTGAATTGAATTATGAATCATGAATCAAGATTTGAATCATGAATCATGAATCATGAATCATGAATTGAATCATGAATCATGAATCATGAATTGAATCATGAATCATGAATCATGAATCATGAATTAAATCATGAATCATAAATTGAATGATGAATTGAATCATGAATCATGAATCATAAATTGAACCATGAATCATGAATCATGAAGTGAATCATGAATTTAATCATGAATCATGATTCATGAATTGAATCATGAATTGAATCATGAATTATAAATTAAATCATGAATCATGAATTGAATCATGAATCATGAATCATGAATTGAATCATGAATCATGAATCATGAATCATAAATTGAATCATGAATCATGAATCATGAATCATGAATTGAATCATGAATCATGAATCATGAATCATGAATTAAATCATGATCCATAAATTGAATGATGAATTGAATCATGAATCATGAATCATAAATCATAAATTGAACCATGAATCATGAATCATGAAGTGAATCATGAATTTAATCATGAATCATGATTCATGAATTGAATCATGAATTGAATCATGAATTATAAATTAAATCAAGAATCATGAATTGAATCATGAATTGAATCATGAATTGAATCATGAATCATGAATCATGAATCATAAATTGAATCATGAATCATGAATCATGAATCATGAATTGAATCATGAATCATGAATTGAATCATGAATCGAATCATGAATCATGAATCATAAATTGAATCATGAATCATGAATCTTGAATTGAATCTTGAATTGAATTATGAATCATGAATCAAGATTTGAATCATGAATCATGAATCATGAATCATGAATTGAATCATGAATCATGAATCATGAATTGAATCATGAATCATGAATCATGAATCATGAATTAAATCATGAATCATAAATTGAATGATGAATTGAATCATGAATCATGAATCATGAATCATAAATTGAACCATGAATCATGAATCATGAAGTGAATCATGAATTTAATCATGAATCATGATTCATGAATTGAATCATGAATTGAATCATGAATCATGAATCATGAATTGAATCATGAATCATAAATGTAATCATGAATCATGAATCATGAATTGAATCATGAATCATGAATCATGAATTGAATCATGAATCAAATCATGAATCATGAATCATAAATTGAATCATGAATCATGAATCTTGAATTGAATCTTGAATTGAATTATGAATCATGAATCAAGATTTGAATCATGAATCATGAATCATGAATCATAAATTGAATCATGAATCATGAATTGAATCATGAACTGAATCATGAATCATGAATTGAATCATGAATCATAAATCATGAATTGAATCATGAATCATGAATCGAATCATGAATCATGAATTGAATCATGAATCAAATCATGAATCATGAATCATGAATCATGAATCATGAATTGAATCATGATTCATGAATCATGAATTGAATCATGAATCAAGAATCATGAATCATGAATCATGAATCATGAATTGAATCATGAATCATGAATCGAATCACGAATCATGAATTGAATCATGAATCGAATCATGAATCATGAATCATGAATCATAAATCATAAATTAAATCATGAATTGAATCATGAATCATGAATCATAAATTGAACCATGAATCATGAATCATGAAGTGAATCATGAATTGAATCATGAATCATGATTCATGAATTGAATCATGAATCATGATTCATGAATTAAATCATGAATTGAATCATGAATCATGAATCATGAATCATGAATCATGAATCATAAATTGAACCATGAATCATGAATCATGAAGTGAATCATGAATTGAATCATGAATCGAATCATGAATCATGAATTGAATCATGAATCATGAATTGAATCATGAATCATGAATCATGAATCATGAATTGAATAATGAATCATGAATCAAAAATTTAATCATGAATCATGAATTGAATCATGAATCATGAATCATGAATCATGAATCATGAATTGAATCATGAATCATGAATCATGAATCTTGAGTCATGAATTGAATCATGAATCATGAATCATGAATTGAATAATGAATCATGAATCATGAATCAAATCATGAATCATGAGTCAAGAATAATGAATCGAATCATGAATCATGAATTGAATCATGAATCATGAATCATGAATTATGAATTGAATCATGAATTATGAATTGAATCATGAATCATAAATCATGAATCCTGAATCGAATCATGAATCATTAATCATGAATCGTGAATCATGAATCATGAATTGAATCATGAATCATGAATCATGAATTGAATCATAAATCATGAATCAAGAATCATGAATTGAATCATGAATCATGAATCATAAATTGAATCATAAATCATGAATTGAATCATGAGTCATGAATCTTGAATTGAATCATGAATTGAATTATGAATCATGAATCAAGAATTGAATCATGAATCATGAATCATGAATCATGAATCATGAAATGAATCATGAATTGAATCATGAATCATGAATTGAATCATGAATCATGAATTATGAATTAAATCATGAACCATGAATCGAATCATGAATCATGAATTGAATCATGAATCGAATCATGAATCATGAATCATGAATTGTATCATGAATCATGAATCGAATCATGAATCTTGAATCATGAATTGAATCATGAATCATGAATTGAATAATGAATCATAATTCATGAATCGAATCATGAATCATGACTCAAGAATCATGAATCAAATCATGAATCATGAATCATGAATAATGAATCATGAATTGAATCATGAATCATGAATCATGAATTGAATCATGAATCATGAATCATGAATTATGAATTGAATCATGAATCATGAATCATGAATTGAATCATGAATCATGAATCTTGAATCATGAATCATGAATTGAATCATGAATCATGAATTGAATCATGAATCATGAATCATGAATCATGAATCATGAATCATGAATTGAATCATGAATCATGAATCATGAATCGAATCATGAATCATGAATAAATCATGAATTGAATCATGAATCATGAATGATGAATCATGAATTGAATCATAAATTATGAACCATGAATCGAATCATGAATCATGAATTGAATCATGAATCATGAATCTTGAATTGAATCTTGAATTGAATTATGAATCATGAATCAAGATTTGAATCATGAATCATGAATCATGAATTGAATCATGAATCATGAATCATGAATCATGAATTAAATCATGAATCATAAATTGAATGATGAATTGAATCATGAATCATGAATCATGAATCATAAATTGAACCATGAATCATGAATCATGAAGTGAATCATGAATTTAATCATGAATCATGATTCATGAATTGAATCATGAATCATGATTCATGAATTGAATCATGAATTGAATCATGAATTATAAATTAAATCATGAATCATGAATTGAATCATGAATTGAATCATGAATCATGAATTGAATCATGAATCATAAATGTAATCATGAATCATGAATCATGAATTGAATCATGAATCATGAATCATGAATTGAATCATGAATCGAATCATGAATCATGAATCATAAATTGAATCATGAATCATGAATCTTGAATTGAATCTTGAATTGAATTATGAATCATGAATCAAGATTTGAATCATGAATCATGAATCATGAATCATAAATTGAATCATGAATCATAAATCATGAATTGAATCATGAACTGAATCATGAATCATGAATTGAATCATGAATCATAAATCATGAATTGAATCATGAATCATGAATCTAATCATGAATCATGAATCATGAATTGAATCATGAATCATGAATCATGAATTGAATCATGAATCAAGAATCATGAATCATGAATCATGAATCATGAATTGAATCATGAATCATGAATCGAATCATGAATCATGAATTGAATCATGAATCGAATCATGAATCATGAATCATGAATCATAAATTGAATCATGAATTGAATCATGAATCATGAATCATAAATTGAACCATGAATCATGAATCATGAACTGAATCATGAATTGAATCATGAATCATGATTCATGAATTGAATCATGAATCATGATTCATGAATTGAATCATGAATTGAATCATGAATCATGAATCATGAATCATAAATTGAACCATGAATCATGAATCATGAAGTGAATCATGAATTGAATCATGAATCATGATTCATGAATTGAATCATGAATTGAATCATGAATTATAAATTAAATCATGAATCAAGAATTGAATCATAAATCATGAATCAAAAATTGAATCATGAATCAAAAATTGAATCATGAATCATGAATCATGAATCATGAATCATGAATCATGATTTGAATCATGAATTGAATCATGAATTAAATCATGAATCATGAATCATGAATTGAATCATGAATCATGAATCGAATCATGAATCATGAATTGAATCATGAATTGAATCATGAATCATGAATTGTATCATGAATCATGAATCGAATCATGAATTTTGAATCATGAATTGAATCATGAATCATGAATAATGAATTGAATAATGAATCATGAATCATGAATCAAATCATGAATCATGAATCATGAATTATGAATTGAATCATGAATTATAAATTGAATCATGAATCATAAATCATGAATCCTGAATCGAATCATGAATCATTAATCATGAATCGTGAATCATGAATCATGAATTGAATCATGAATCATGAATCATGAATTGAATCATAAATCATGAATCATGAATCATGAATTGAATCATGAATCATGAATCATAAATTGAATCATGAATCATGAATTGAATCATGAATCATGAATCATGAATTGAATAATGAATCATGAATCATGAATTGAATCATGAACCATGAATCGATCATGAATCATGAATTGAATCATGAATCGAATAATGAATCATGAATCATGAATCGAATCATGAATCTTGAATCAAGAATTGAATCATGAATCATGAATTGAATAATGAATCATGAATCATGAATCGAATCATGAATCATGAGTCAAGAATCATGAATCGAATCATGAATCATGAATCATGAATCATGAATAATGAATCATGAATTGAATCATGAATCATGAATCATGAATTGAATCATGAATCATGAATCATGAATCATGAATTGAATCATGAATCATGAATCTTGAATCATGAATCATGAATTGAATCATGAATCATGAATTGAATCATGAATCATGAATCATGAATCATGAATCATGAATTGAATCATGAATCATGAATCATGAATCGAATCATGAATCATGAATCATGAATCATGAATTGAATCATGAATCATGAATCATGAATCATGAATCATGAATTGAATCATGAATCATGAATTGAATCATGAATCATGAATCATGAATCATGAATCATGAATCGAATCATGAATCATAAATCAAGAATCATGAATCGAATCATGAATCATAAATCGAATCATGAATCATGAATCATGAATTGAATCATGATTTATGAATCATGAATCATGAAATAAATCCTGAATCATAAATTGAATCATGAATTCAATCATAAATCATGAATCATGAATCATAAATTGAACCATGAATCATGAATCATGAAGTGAATCATGAATTTATTCATGAATCATGAATCATGAATCATGAATTGAATCATGAATCATAAATCATGAATCATAAATTAAACCATGAATCATGAATCATGAAGTGAGTCATGAATTGAATCATGAATCATGATTCATGAATTGAATCATGAATTGAATCATGAATCATGAATCATGAATCATAAATTGAACCATGAATCATGAATCATGAAGTGAATCATGAATTGAATCATGAATCATGATTCATGAATTGAATAATGAATTGAATCATGAATTATAAATTAAATCATGAATCAAGAATTGAATCATGAATTGAATCATGAATCATGAATTGAATCATGAATCATGAATCATGAATCATGAATTGAATCATGAATTGAATCATGAATCATGAATCATGAATCATGAATTGAATCATGAATCATGAATCATAAATTGAATCATGAATCATGAATTGAATCATGAATCATGAATCATGAATCATGAATTCAATCATGAATCATTAATCATGAATTGAATCATGAATTGAATCATGAATCATGAATCATGAATTGAATCATGAATCATGAATCATGAATCATGAATCATGAATCAAATCATGAATCATGAATTGAATCATAAATCGAATCATGAATCATGAATTGTATCATGAATCATGAATCGAATCATGAATCTTGAATCATGAATTGAATCATGAATCATGAATCATGAATCATGAATCATGCATTGAATAATGAATCATGAATCATGATTCGAATCATGAATCATGAGTCAAGGAATCATGAATCGAATCATGAATCATAAATTGAATCATGAATCATGAATCATGAATTATGAATTGAATCATGAATCATAAATCATGAATCCTGAATCGAATCATGAATCATTAATCATGAATCGTGAATTATGAATTATGAATTGAATCATGAATCATGAATCATGAATTGAATCATGAATCATGAATCATAAATTGAATCATGAATCATGAATCATGAATTGAATCATGAATTGAATCATGAATCATGAATCATGAATTGAATCATGATTCATGAATCTTGAATTGAATCATGAATTGAATTATGAATCATGAATGAATAATTGAATCATGAATCAGGAATCATGAATCATGAATCATAATTTTGAATCATGAATCATGAATCATGAATTGAATCATGAATTGAATCATGAATCATGAATCATGAATTGAATCATGAATCATGAATCATGAATCCTGAATCGAATCATGAATCATGAATTGAATCATGAATCGAATCATGAATCATGAATTGAATAATGAATCATGAATCATGAATCGAATCATGAATCATGAGTCAAGAATCATGAATCGAATCATGAATCATGAATTGAATCATGAATCATGAATCATGAATTATGAATTGAATCATGAATCATAAATCATGAATCCTGAATCGAATCATGAATCATTAATCATGAATCGTGAATCATGAATCATGAATTGAATCATGAATCATGAATCATGAATCATGAATTGAATAATGAATCATGAATCATGAGTCATGAATTGTATCATGAAACATGAATCGAATCATGAATCTTGAATCATGAATTGAATCATGAATCATGAATCATGAATTGAATAATGAATCATGAATCATGAATTGAATCATGAATCATGAATTATGAATTGAATCATGAATCATGAATCATGAATTGAATCATGAATCGAATCATGAATCATGAATTGAATCATGAATCATGAATTAAATCATGAATCATAAATCATGAATTGAATCATGAATCATGAATCATGAATCATGAATCATGAATCATGAATTGAATCATGAATCATGAATCGAATCATGAATCTTGAATCATGAATTGAATTGAATCATGAATCATGAATTGAATAATGAATCATGAATCATGAATCATGAATTGAATCATGAATCATGAATTATGAATTGAATCATGAATCATGAATTGAATCATGAATCGAATCATGAATCATGAATTGAATCATGAATCATGAATTAAATCATGAATCATAAATCATGAATTGAATCATGAATCATGAATCATGAATCATGAATTGAATCATGAATCATGAATCGAATCATGAATCATGAATTGAATCATGAATCGAATCATGAATCATGAATCATGAATTGAATCATGAATCATGAATCGAATCATGAATCTTGAATTATGAATTGAATCATGAATCATGAATCATGAATCATGAATTGAATAATGAATCATGAATCATGAATCGAATCATGAATCATGAGTCAAAAATCATGAATCGAATCATGAATCTTGAATTGAATCATGAATCATGAATCATGAATCATGAATTGAATCATGATTTATGAATCATGAATCATGAATCGAATCATGAATCATAAATCAAGAATCATGAATCGAATCATGAATCATAAATCGAATCATGAATCATGAATCATGGAATTGAATCATGATTTATGAATCATGAATCATAAATCATGAATCATGAATCATGAATCATGAATTGAATCATGAATCATGAATCATGAATTGAATCATGAATCAAGAATCATGAATCATGAATCATGATTGAATCATGAATCATGAATCATGAATTGAATCATGAATTATAAATTAAATCATGAATCATGAATTGAATCATGAATTGAATCATGAATCATGAATCATGAATCATGAATCATGAATCATGAATTGAATCATGAATCATGAATCATGAATTGAATCATGAATCATGAATTGAATCATGAATCGAATCATGAAACATGAATTGAATCATGAATCATGAATCATAAATTGAATGATGAATCATGAATTGAATCATGAATCGAATCATGAAAACATGAATTGAATCATGAATCATGAATGATGAATTGAATCATGAATCATGAATTGAATCATGAATCGAATCCTGAATCATGAATTGAATCATGAATCATGAATTAAATCATGAATCATAAATCATGAATTGAATCATGAATCATGAATCATGAATCATGAATCATGAATTGAATCATGAATCATGAATCGAATCATGAATCTTGAATCATGAATTGAATTGAATCATGAATCATGATTGAATAATGAATCATGAATCATGAATCATGAATTGAATCATGAATCATGAATTATGATTGAATCATGAATCATGAATCATGAATTGAATCATGAATCGAATCATGAATCATGAATTGAATCATGAATCATGAATTAAATCATGAATCATAAATCATGAATTGAATCATGAATCATGAATCATGAATCATGAATCATGAATGAATCATGAATCATGAATCGAATCATGAATCATGAATCGAATCATGAATCATGAATCATGAATTGAATCATGAATCATGAATCGAATCATGAATCTTGAATTATGAATTGAATCATGAATCATGAATCATGAATCATGAATTGAATAATGAATCATGAATCATGAATCGAATCATGAGTCAAAAATCATGAATCGAATCATGAATCTTGAATTGAATCATGAATCATGAATCATGAATCATGATTGAATCATGATTTATGAATCATGAATCATGAATCGAATCATGAATCATAAATCAAGAATCATGAATCGAATCATGAATCATAAATCGAATCATGAATCATGAATCATGAATTGAATCATGATTTATGAATCATGAATCATGAATCGAATCATAAATCATGAATCATGAATCATGAATCATGAATTGAATCATGAATCATGAATCATGAATTGACTCATGAATCAAGAATCATGAATCATGAATCATAATTTGAATCATGAATCATGAATCATGAATTGAATCATGAATTATAAATTAAATCATGAATCATGAATTGAATCATGAATTGAATCATGAATCATGAATCATGAATCATGAATCATGAATTGAATCATGAATCATGAATCATGAATTGAATCATGAATCATGAATCATGAATTGAATCATGAATCGAATCATGAAACATGAATTGAATCATGAATCATGAATCATAAATTGAATGATGAATCATGAATTGAATCATGAATCGAATCATGAAACATGAATTGAATCATGAATCATGAATCATGAATTGAATCATGAATCATGAATCTTGAATTGAATCATGAATTGAATCATGGATTATGAATCATGAATTGAATCATGAATCATAAATCATGAATTGAATCATGAATCATGAATCGAATTATGAATCATGAATTGAATCATGAATCGAATCATGAATCATGAATTGTATCATGAATCATGAATCGAATCATGAATCATGAATCATGAATTGAATCATGAATCATGAATCATGAATCGAATCATGAATCATGAATCATGAATTAAATCATAAATCATGAATCGTGAATCGAATCATAATTCATGAATCATGAATCATGAATTTTATCATGAATCAAGAATCATGAATTATGAATTGAATCATGAATCATGAATCATGAATTGAATCATGAATCATGAATCATGAATCATGAATTGAATCATGAATCATGAATCATGAATTGAATCATGAATCATGAATCATGAATCATGAATTGAATCATGAATCATGAATCATGAATCATGAATCATAAATCATGAATCATGAATCATGAATCGAATCATGAATCTTGAATCATGAATTGAATCATAAATCATGAATCATGAATTGAATAATGAATCATGAATCGAATCATGAATCATGAATTGAATCATGAATCATGAATCATGAATTGAATCATGAATCATGAATCGAATCATGAATCATGAATCATGAATTGAATCATGAATCATGAATCATCAATCATCAATTATGAATCATGAATTGATTCATGAATCATGAATCGAATCATGAATCATGAATTGAATCATGAATCGAATCATGAATCTTGAATCATGAATTGAATCATAAATCATGAATCATGAATCATGAATTGAATAATGAATCATGAATCATGAATCGAATCATGAATCATGAATCATGAATCATGAATCGAATCATGAATCATGAATCAAGAATCATGAATTGAATCATGAATCATGAATCTAATCATGAATCTTGAATCATGAATTGAATCATGAATCATGAATCATGAATTGAATAATGAATCATGAATCATGAATCGAATCATGAATCATGAGTAAAAAATCATGAATCGAATGATGAATCATGAATTGAATCATGAATCACGCATCATGAATTATGAATTGAATCATGAATTGAATCATAAATCATGAATCATGAATCGAATCATGAATCATGAATCAAGAATCATGAATCGAATCATGAATCATGAATCGAATCATGAATCATGAATCA
This sequence comes from Mixophyes fleayi, assembly GCF_038048845.1. NCBI lineage: Eukaryota > Metazoa > Chordata > Amphibia > Anura > Limnodynastidae > Mixophyes > Mixophyes fleayi. Next base: position 42,540 of record NW_027446141.1, on the reverse strand, counting down.
TGAATTGAATCATGAATCATGAATCATGAATCATGAATCGAATCATGAATCATGAATCATGAATCATGAATTGAATCATGAATCATGAATCATGAATTGAATCATGAATCATGAATCATGAATCATGAATCATGAATCATGAATTAAATCATGAATCATGAATCATGAATTGAATCATGAATCATGAATCATGAATCATAAATTGAATCATGAATCATGAATTGAATCATAAATCATGAATCATGAATCATGAATTAAATTCTGAATCATAAATTGAACCATGAATCATGAATCATGAAGTGAATCATGAATTGAATCATGAATCATGAATCATAAATCCTGAATCATGAATCATGAATTGAATCATGAATCATGATTCATGAATCGAATCATGAATCATGAATCATGATTCATGAATCGAATCATGAATCATGAATTAAATCATGAATTGAATCATGAATCATGAATTGAATCATAATTCATGAATCATGAATCGAATCATGAATCATGAATCAAGAATCATGAATTGAATCATGAATCATGAATCATAAATCATGAATCGAATCATGAATCATGAATCATGAATCATGAATCATGAATCATGAATCATGAATCATGAATCATGAATTATGAATCTTAAATCGAATGATGAATCATGAATCATGAATCGAATCATGAATCATGAATCATGAATCATGAATTGAATAATGAATCATGAATCATGAATCATGAATCATGAATTGAATCATGAATCATGAATCATGAATCATGAATTGAATCATGAATCATGAATCGTGAATCGAATCATGAATCATGAATCAAGAATCATGAATCGAATCATGAATCATGAATCGAATCATGAATCATGAATCATGAATCATGAATCGAATCATGAATCATGAATCATGAATCATGAATTGAATCATGAATCATGAATCGAATCATGAATCATGAATCATGAATTGAATCATGAATCATGAATCATGAATCATGAATCATGAATTGAATCATGAATCATGAATCGAATTATGAATTGTATCATGAATCATGAATCGAATCATGAATCTTGTATCATGAATTGAATCATGAATCATGAATCATGAATTGAATAATGAATCATGAATCATGAATCATGAATTGAATCATGAATCATGAATTATGAATTGAATCATGAATCATGAATCATGAATTGAATCATGAATCAAATCATGAATCATGAATTGAATCATGAATCATGAATTAAATCATGAATCATAAATCATGAATTGAATCATGAATCATGAATCATGAATCATGAATCATGAGTTGAATCATGAATCATGAATCGAATCATGAATCATGAATTGAATCATGAATCGAATCATGAATCATGAATCATGAATTGAATCATGAATCATAAATCGAATCATGAATTGAATAATGAATCATGAATCATGAATTGAATCATGAATCATGAATCGAATCATGAATCATGAATCATGAATTGAATCATGAATCATGAATCATCAATCATCAATCATGAATCATATCATGAATCATGAATCATGAATCATGAATCATGAATCATGAATCATGAATCATGAATTATGAATCTTAAATCGAATGATGAATCATGAATCATGAATCGAATCATGAATCATGAATCATGAATCATGAATTGAATAATGAATCATGAATCATGAATCATGAATCATGAATTGAATCATGAATCATGAATCATGAATCATGAATTGAATCATGAATCATGAATCGTGAATCGAATCATGAATCATGAATCAAGAATCATGAATCGAATCATGAATCATGAATCGAATCATGAATCATGAATCATGAATCATGAATCGAATCATGAATCATGAATCATGAATCATGAATTGAATCATGAATCATGAATCGAATCATGAATCATGAATCATGAATTGAATCATGAATCATGAATCATGAATCATGAATCATGAATTGAATCATGAATCATGAATCGAAATATGAATTGTATCATGAATCATGAATCGAATCATGAATCTTGTATCATGAATTGAATCATGAATCATGAATCATGAATTGAATAATGAATCATGAATCATGAATCATGAATTGAATCATGAATCATGAATTATGAATTGAATCATGAATCATGAATTGAATCATGAATCAAATCATGAATCATGAATTGAATCATGAATCATGAATTAAATCATGAATCATAAATCATGAATTGAATCATGAATCATGAATCATGAATCATGAATCATGAGTTGAATCATGAATCGAATCATGAATCATGAATTGAATCATGAATCGAATCATGAATCATGAATCATGAATTGAATCATGAATCATAAATCGAATCATGAATTGAATAATGAATCATGAATCATGAATCGAATCATGAATCATGAGTCAAAAATCATGAATCGAATCATGAATCTTGAATTGAATCATGAATCATGAATCATGACTCATGAATTGAATCATGAATCATGAATCATGAATCATGAATTGAATCATGAATCATGAATCGAATCATGAATCATAAATCAAGAATCATGAATCGAATCATGAATCATAAATCGAATCATGAATCATGAATCATGAATTGAATCATGATTTATGAATCATGAATCATGAGTCGAATCATGAATCATGAATCATGAATCATGAATCATGAATCATGAATCATGAATTGAATCATGAATCATGAATCATGAATTGAATCATGAATCAAGAATCATGAATCATGAATCATGAATCATGAATCATGAATTGAATCATGAATCATGAATCATGAATTGAATCATGAATCATGAATTAAATCCTGAATCATAAACTGAATCATGAATTGAATCATGAATCATGAATTAAATCCTGAATCATAAATTGAATCATGAATTGAATCATGAATCATGAACCATGAATCATGAATTGAATCATGAATTATGAATTAAATCATGAATCATGAATTGAATCATGAATTGAATCATGAATCATGAATTTAATCATGAATCATAAATCGAATCATGAATTGAATAATGAATCATGAATCATGAATTGAATCATGAATCATGAATCGAATCATGAATCATGAATCATGAATTGAATCATGAATCATGAATCATCAATCATCAATCATGAATCATATCATGAATCATGAATCATGAATCATGAATCATGAATCATGAATCATGAATCATGAATTATGAATCTTAAATCGAATGATGAATCATGAATCATGAATCGAATCATGAATCATGAATCATGAATCATGAATTGAATAATGAATCATGAATCATGAATCATGAATCATGAATTGAATCATGAATCATGAATCATGAATCATGAATTGAATCATGAATCATGAATCGTGAATCGAATCATGAATCATGAATCAAGAATCATGAATCGAATCATGAATCATGAATCGAATCATGAATCATGAATCATGAATCATGAATCGAATCATGAATCATGAATCATGAATCATGAATTGAATCATGAATCATGAATCGAATCATGAATCATGAATCATGAATTGAATCATGAATCATGAATCATGAATCATGAATCATGAATTGAATCATGAATCATGAATCGAATTATGAATTGTATCATGAATCATGAATCGAATCATGAATCTTGTATCATGAATTGAATCATGAATCATGAATCATGAATTGAATAATGAATCATGAATCATGAATCATGAATTGAATCATGAATCATGAATTATGAATTGAATCATGAATCATGAATTGAATCATGAATCAAATCATGAATCATGAATTGAATCATGAATCATGAATTAAATCATGAATCATAAATCATGAATTGAATCATGAATCATGAATCATGAATCATGAATCATGAGTTGAATCATGAATCGAATCATGAATCATGAATTGAATCATGAATCGAATCATGAATCATGAATCATGAATTGAATCATGAATCATAAATCGAATCATGAATTGAATAATGAATCATGAATCATGAATCGAATCATGAATCATGAGTCAAAAATCATGAATCGAATCATGAATCTTGAATTGAATCATGAATCATGAATCATGACTCATGAATTGAATCATGAATCATGAATCATGAATCATGAATTGAATCATGAATCATGAATCGAATCATGAATCATAAATCAAGAATCATGAATCGAATCATGAATCATAAATCGAATCATGAATCATGAATCATGAATTGAATCATGATTTATGAATCATGAATCATGAGTCGAATCATGAATCATGAATCATGAATCATGAATCATGAATCATGAATTGAATCATGAATCATGATTCATGAATTGAATCATGAATCAAGAATCATGAATCATGAATCATGAATCATGAATCATGAATTGAATCATGAATCATGAATCATGAATTGAATCATGAATCATGAATTAAATCCTGAATCATAAACTGAATCATGAATTGAATCATGAATCATGAATTAAATCCTGAATCATAAATTGAATCATGAATTGAATCATGAATCATGAACCATGAATCATGAATTGAATCATGAATTATGAATTAAATCATGAATCATGAATTGAATCATGAATTGAATCATGAATCATGAATTTAATCATGAATCATGAATTGAATCCTGAATCATGAATCATGAATCATGAATTTAATCATGAATCATGAATTGAATCATGAATCATGAATCATGAATTGAATCATGAATCGAATCATGAAACATGAATTGAATCATGAATCTTGAATCATAAATTGAATCATGAATCATGAATTGAATCATGAATCATGAATCTTGAATTGAATCATGAATCATGAATCTTGAATTGAATCATGAATTGAATCATGGATTATGAATCATGAATTGAATCATGAATCATAAATCATGAATTGAATCATGAATCATGAATCGAATCATGAATCATGAATTGAATCATGAATCATGAATCATGAATTGAATCATAATTCATGAATCATGAATCGAATCATGAATCATGAATCAAGAATCATGAATCGAATCATGAATCATGAATCAAATCATGAATCATGAATCATGAATTAAATCATGAATCATGAATCATGAATCATGAATCATAAATCATGAATCGAATCATGAATCATGAATCATGAATCATGAATCATGAATCATGAATTATGAATTGAATCATTATTCATGAATCATTATTCATGAATCATGAATTGAATCATGAATCATGAATCATGAATCATGAATTGAATCATGAATCATGAATCATGAATTGAATAATGAATCATGAGTCATGAATCATGAATCATGAATCATGAATTATGAATTGAATCATTATTCATGAATCATTATTCATGAATCATGAATTGAATCATGAATCATGAATCATGAATCATGAATTGAATCATGAATCATGAATCATGAATCGAATCATGAATCATGAACCAAGAATCATGAATCGAATCATGAATCATGAATCGAATCATGAATCATGAATCATGAATCATGAATCGAATCATGAATCATGAATCATGAATTGAATCATGAATCATGAATCGAATCATGAATCATGAATCATGAATTGAATCATGAATCATGAATCATGAATCATGAATTGAATCATGAATCATGAATCGAATCATGAATTGTATCATGAATCATGAATCGAATCATGAATCTTGTATCATGAATTGAATCATGAATCATGAATCATGAATTGAATAATGAATCATGAATCATGAATCATGAATTGAATCATGAATCATGAATTATGAATTGAATCATGAATCATGAATCGAATCATGAATCATGAATCATGAATTGAATCATGAATCATGAATCATGAATCATCAATCATGAATCATGAATTGAATCATGAATCATGAATCGAATCATGAATCATGAATTGAATCATGAATCGAATCATGAATCTTGAATCATGAATTGAATCATAAATCATGAATCATGAATTGAATAATGAATCATGAATCATGAATCGAATCATGAATCATGAATTGAATCATGAATCATGAATCATGAATCATGAATCATGAATTGAATCATGAATCATGAATCAAGAATCATGAATTGAATCATGAATCATGAATCTAATCATGAATCTTGAATCATGAATTGAATCATGAATCATGAATCATGAATTGAATAATGAATCATGAATCATGAATCGAATCATGAATCATGAGTAAAAAATCATGAATCGAATGATGAATCATGAATTGAATCATGAATCATGCATCATGAATTATGAATTGAATCATGAATTGAATCATAAATCATGAATCATGAATCGAATCATGAATCATGAATCAAGAATCATGAATCGAATCATGAATCATGAATCGAATCATGAATCATGAATCATGAATTGAATCATGAATCATGAATCATGAATCATGAATCGAATCATGAAATATGAATCATGAATCATGAATTGAATCATGAATCATGAATCATGAATTGAATCATGAATCATGAATCATGAATCATGAATCATGAATCATGAATTAAATCATGAATCATGAATTGAATCATGAATCATGAATCATGAATCATGAATCATAAATTGAATCATGAATCATGAATCATGAATTGAATCATAAATCATGAATCATGAATCATGAATTAAATCCTGAATCATAAATTGAACCATGAATCATGAATCATGAAGTGAATCATGAATTGAATCATGAATCATGAATCATGAATCCTGAATCATGAATCATGAATTGAATCATGAATCATGATTCATGAATCGAATCATGAATCATGAATCATGATTGATGAATCGAATCATGAATCATGAATTAAATCATGAATTGAATCATGAATCATGAATCATGAATTGAATCATAATTCATGAATCATGAATCGAATCATGAATCATGAATCAAGAATCATAAATCGAATCATGAATCATGAATCAAATCATGAATCATGAATCATGAATTGAATCATGAATCATGAATCATGAATCATAAATCATGAATCGAATCATGAATCATGAATCATTAATCATGAATCATGAATCATGAATCATGAATCATGAATCATGAATTGAATCATGAATCATGAATCATGAATCATGAATTATGAATCTTAAATCGAATGATGAATCATGAATCATGAATCGAATCATGAATCATGAATCATGAATCATGAATTGAATAATGAATCATGAATCATGAATCATGAATCATGAATTGAATCATGAATCATGAATCATGAATCATGAATTGAATCATGAATCATGAATCGTGAATCGAATCATGAATCATGAATCAAGAATCATGAATCGAATCATGAATCATGAATCGAATCATGAATCATGAATCATGAACCATGAATCGAATCATGAATCATGAATCATGAATCATGAATTGAATCATGAATCATGAATCGAATCATGAATCATGAATCATGAATTGAATCATGAATCATGAATCATGAATCATGAATCATGAATTGAATCATGAATCATGAATCGAATTATGAATTGTATCATGAATCATGAATCGAATCATGAATCTTGTATCATGAATTGAATCATGAATCATGAATCATGAATCATGAATTGAATCATGAATCATGAATTATGAATTGAATCATGAATCATGAATCATGAATTGAATCATGAATCAAATCATGAATCATGAATTGAATCATGAATCATGAATTAAATCATGAATCATAAATCATGAATTGAATCATGAATCATGAATCATGAATCATGAATCATGAGTTGAATCATGAATCATGAATCGAATCATGAATCATGAATTGAATCATGAATCGAATCATGAATCATGAATCATGAATTGAATCATGAATCATGAATCGAATCATGAATCTTGAATCATGAATTGAATCATGAATCATGAATCATGAATCATGAATTGAATCATGAATCATGAATCGAATCATGAATCATAAATCAAGAATCATGAATCGAATCATGAATCATAAATCGAATCATGAATCATGAATCATGAATTGAATCATGATTTATGAATCATGAATCATGAGTCGAATCATGAATCATGAATCATGAATCATGAATCATGAATTGAATCATGAATCATGAATCATGAATTGAATCATGAATCAAGAATCATGAATCATGAATCATGAATCATGAATCATGAATTGAATCATGAATCATGAATCATGAATTGAATCATGAATCATGAATTAAATCCTGAATCATAAACTGAATCATGAATTGAATCATGAATCATGAATTAAATCCTGAATCATAAATTGAATCATGAATTGAATCATGAATCATGAACCATGAATCATGAATTGAATCATGAATCATGAATCATGAAGTGAATCATGAATTAAATCATGAATCATGATTCATGAATTGAATCATGAATTGAATCATGAATTATAAATTAAATCATGAATCATGAATTGAATCATGAATTGAATCATGAATCATGAATTTAATCATGAATCATGAATTGAATCATGAATCATGAATCATGAATCATGAATTGAATCATGAATCATGAATTGAATCATGAATCATGAATCATGAATTGAATCATGAATCGAATCATGAAACATGAATTGAATCATGAATCTTGAATCATAAATTGAATCATGAATCATGAATTGAATCATGAATCATGAATCTTGAATTGAATCATGAATCATGAATCTTGAATTGAATCATGAATTGAATCATGGATTATGAATCATGAATTGAATCATGAATCATAAATCATGAATTGAATCATGAATCATGAATCGAATCATGAATCATGAATTGAATCATGAATCATGAATCAAATCATGAATCATGAATCATGAATTGAATCATGAATCATGAATCATGAATCATGAATCATAAATCATGAATCGAATCATGAATCATGAATCATGAATCATGAATCATGAATCATGAATTGAATCATGAATCATAAATCATGAATCAAATCATGAATCATGAATCATGAATTGAATCATGAATCATGAATCATGAATTGAATCATGAATCATGAATCATGAATCATGAATTATGAATCTTAAATCGAATGATGAATCATGAATCATGAATCGAATCATGAATCATGAATCATGAATTGAATAATGAATCATGAATCATGAATCATGAATCATAAATTATGAATTGAATCATTATTCATGAATCATTATTCATGAATCATGAATTGAATCATGAATCATGAATCATGAATTGAATCATGAATCATGAATCATGAATCGAATCATGAATCAAGAATCATGAATCGAATCATGAATCATGAATCGAATCATGAATCATGAATCATGAATCATGAATCGAATCATGAATCATGAATCATGAATTCAATCATGAATCATGAATCGAATCATGAATCATGAATCATGAATTGAATCATGAATCATGAATCATGAATCATGAATCATGAATCATGAATTGAATCATGAATCATGAATCGAATCATGAATTGTATCATGAATCATGAATCGAATCATGAATCTTGTATCATGAATTGAATCATGAATCATGAATCATGAATTGAATAATGAATCATGAATCATGAATCATGAATTGAATCATGAATCATGAATTGAATCATGAATCATGAATTATGAATTGAATCATGAATCATGAATCATGAATTGAATCATGAATCAAATCATGAATCATGAATTGAATCATGAATCATGAATTAAATCATGAATCATGAATCATGAGTTGAATCATGAATCATGAATCGAATCATGAATCATAAATTGAATCATGAATCGAATCATGAATCATGAATCATGAATTGAATCATGAATCATGAATCGAATCATGAATCATAAATCAAGAATCATGAATCGAATCATGAATCATAAATCGAATCATGAATCATGAATCATGAATTGAATCATGATTTATGAATCATGAATCATGAGTCGAATCATGAATCATAAATCGAATCATGAATCATGAATCATGAATTGAATCATGAATCATGAATCATGAATTGAATCATGAATCAAGAATCATGAATCATGAATCATGAATCATGAATCATGAATTGAATCATGAATCATGAATCATGAATTGAATCATGAATCATGAATTAAATTCTGAATCATAAACTGAATCATGAATTGAATCATGAATCATGAATTAAATCCTGAATCATAAATTGAATCATGAATTGAATCATGAATCATGAACCATGAATCATGAATTGAATCATGAAGTGAATCATGAATTAAATCATGAATCATGATTCATGAATTGAATCATGAATTGAATCATGAATTATAAATTAAATCATGAATCATGAATTGAATCATGAATTGAATCATGAATCATGAATCATGAATTGAATCATGAATCATGAATCATGAATTGAATCATGAATCGAATCATGTAACATGAATTGAATCATGAATCTTGAATCATAAATTGAATCATGAATCATGAATTGAATCATGAATCATGAATCTTGAATTGAATCATGAATCATGAATCTTGAATTGAATCATGAATTGAATAATGAATCATGAATCATAAATCGAATCATGAATCATGAGTCAAGAATCATGAATCGAATCATGAATCATGAATCATGAATCATGAATTGTATCATGAATCATGAATCGAATCATGAATCTTGAATCATGAATTGAATCATGAAAAATGAATCATGAATCATGAATTGAATAATGAATCATGAATCATGAATTGAATCATGAATCATGAGTCAAGAATCATGAATCGAATCATGAATCATGAATCATGAATTATGAATCATGAATTGAATCATGAATCATAAATCATGACTCATGAATTGAATCATGAATCATGAATCATGAATTGAATCATGAATGATGAATCTTGAATCATGAATCATGAATTGAATCATGAATCATGAAGTGAATCATGAATCATAAATTGAATCATGAATCATGAATCATGAATCATGAATCCTGAATCATGAATCATGAATTGAATCATGAATCATGAATCATGAATTGAATCATAATTCATGAATCATGAATCATAAATCAAGAATCATGAATCGAATCATGAATCATGAATCAAATCATGAATCATGAATCATGAATTGAATCATGAATCATGAATCATGAATCATGAATAATAAATCATGAATCGAATCATGAATCATGTATCATGAATCATGAATCATGAATCATGAATTGAATCATGAATCATGAATCATGAATCATGAATCATGAATTATGAATCTTAAATCGAATGATGAATCATGAATCATGAATCGAATCATGAATCAGGAATCATGAATCATGAATTGAATCATGAATCATGAATCATAAATTATGAATCTTAAATCGAATGATGAATCATGAATCATGAATCATGAATTATGAATTGAATCATTAATCATGAATCATGAATTGAATCATGAATCATGAATCATGAATCATGAATCATGAATTGAATCATGAATCATAAATCATGAATCGAATCATGAATCATGAATCAAGAATCATGAATCGAATCATGAATCAAGAATCGAATCATAAATCATGAATCATGAATTGAATCATGAATCATGAATCATGAATCATGAATCATGAATCATGAATTGAATCATGAATCATGAATCGAATCATGAATCATGAATTGAATCATGAATCATGAATCATCAATCATCAATCATGAATCATGAATTGAATCATGAATCATGAATCGAATCATGAATCATGAATTGAATCATGAATCGAATCATGAATCATGAATCATGAATTGTATCATGAATCATGAATCGAATCATGAATCTTGAATCATGAATTGAATCATGAATCATGAATCATGAATTAAATAATGAATCATGAATCATGAATCATGAATCATGAATCATGAATCGAATCATGAATCATGAATCATGAATCATGAATTGAATCATGAATCATGAATCATGAATCGAATCATGAATCATGAATCAAAAATAATGAATTGAATCATGAATCATAAATCGAATCATGAATCTTGAATCATGAATTCAATCATGAATCATGAATCATGAATCATGAATTGAATAATGAATCATGAATCGAATCATGAATCATGAGTAAAAAATCATGAATCAAATGATGAATCATGAATTGAATCATGAATCATGAATCATGAATTATGAATTGAATCATGAATTGAATCATAAATCATGAATCATGAATCGAATCATGAATCATAAATCAAGAATCATGAATCGAATCATGAATCATGAATCGAATCATGAATCATGAATCATGAATTGAATCATGAATCATGAATCATGAATTGAATCATGAATCATGAATCATGAATTGAATCATGAATCATGAATCATGAATTGAATCATGAATCATGAATTGAATCATGAATCATGAATCATGAAACATGAATTGAATCATGAATCATGAATTGAATCATGAATCATAATTCATGAATCATGAATCATGAATTGAATCATGAATCATGAATCATGAATTGAATCATGAATCATGAATCATGAATTGAATCATGAATCATGAATCATGAATTAAATCCTGAATCATAAATTGAATTATGAATTGAATCATGAATCATGAATCATGAATCATAAATTGAACCATGAATCATGAATCATGAAGTGAATCATGAATTGAATCATGAATCATGATTCATGAATTGAATCATGAATTGAATCATGAATTATAAATTAAATCATGAATCATGAATTGAATCATGAATTGAATCATGAATCATGAATCATGAATTGAATCATGAATCATGAATCATGAATTGAATCATGAATCATGAATCATGAATTGAATCATGAATCATGAATCATGAATTGAATCATGAATTGAATCATGAATCATGAATTGAATCATGAATCATGAATCATAAATTGAATCATGAATCATGAATCATGAATCATGAATTAAATCATGAATCATGAATCATGAATTGAATCATGAATCATGAATCATGAATCATGAATCATAAATTGAATCATGAATCATGAATTGAATCATAAATCATGAATCATGAATCATGAATTAAATCCTGAATCATAAATTGAACCATGAATCATGAATCATGAAGTGAATCATGAATTGAATCATGAATCATGAATCATGAATTGAACCATGAATCATGAATCATGAATCATGAATTGAATCATGAATCATGAATCATGAATTGAATCATGAATCATGAATCATGAATTGAATCATGAATCGAATCATGAATCATGAATTGAATAATGAATCATGAATCATAAATTCAATCATGAATCATAAATTCAATCATGAATCATGAATCATGAATCATAAATTGAATCATGAGTCATGAATCTTGAATTGAATCATGAATTGAATTATGAATCATGAATCAAGAATTGAATCATGAATCATGAATCATGAATCATAAAATGAATTATGAATCATGAATTGAATCATGAATTGAATCATGAATTGAATCATGAACCATGAATCGAATCATGAATCATGAATCATGAATTGAATAATGAATCATGAATCATGAATTGTATCATGAATCATGAATCGAATCATGAATCTTGAATCATGAATTGAATCATGAATCATGAATCATGAATTGAATAATGAATCATGAATCATGAATCGAATCATGAATCATGAGTCAAGAATCATGAATCGAATCATGAATCTTGAATCATGAATAATGAATTGAATAATGAATCATGAATCATGAATTGAATCATGAATCATAAATTGAATCATGAATCATGAATCATGAATTGAATAATGAATCATGAATCATGAATTGAATCATGAATCATGAATCTTGAATCATGAATCATGAATTGAATCATGAATCATGAGTTGAATCATGAATCATAAATTGAATCATGAATCATGAATCATGAATCATAAATCCTGGATCATGAATCATGAATTGAATCATGAATCATGAATCATGAATCGAATCATGAATCATGAATTAAATCATGAATTGAATCATAATTCATGAATCATGAATCGAATCATGAATGATGAATCAAGAATCATGAATCGAATCATGAATCATGAATCAAATCATGAATCGAATCATGAATCATGAATCATGAATCATAAATCATGAATCGAATCATGAATCATGAATCATGAATCATGAATCATGAATTGAATCATGAATCATGAATCATGAATTGAATCATGAATCATGAATCATGAATCATGAATCATGAATCATGAATTATGAATCTTAAATCGAATGATGAATCATGAATCATGAATCGAATCATGAATCATGAATCATGAATCATGAATTGAATCATGAATCAAATCACGAATCATGAATTGAATCATGAATCATAAATCATGAATCGAATCATGAATCATGAATCATGATTTGAATCATGAATCATGAATCATGATTTGAATCATGAATCATGAATCATGAATCATGAATCATGAATTATGAATCTTAAATCGAATGATGAATCATGAATCATGAATCGAATCATGAATCATGAATCATGAATCATGAATCATGAATTGAATCATGAATCATGAATCATGAATTGAATCATGAATCATGAATCATTAATCATGAATCATGAATTATGAATCTTAAATCGAATGATGAATCATGAATCATGAATCATGAATTGAATCATGAATCATGAATCATTAATCATGAATCATGAATTATGAATCTTAAATCGAATGATGAATCATGAATCGAATCATGAATCATGAATCATGAATTGAATCATGAATCATGAATCATGAATCATGAATCATGAATTGAATCATGAATCATGAATCATGAATCATGAATCATGAATCATGAATTGAATCATGAATCATGAATCATGAATTATGAATTAAATCATTATTCATGAATCATTATTCATGAATCATGAATTGAATCATGAATCATGAATCATGAATCATGAATCATGAATTGAATCATGAATCATGAATCATTAATCGAATCATGAATCATGAATCAAGAATCATGAATCGAATCATGAATCATGAATCGAATCATGAATCATGAATCATGAATTGAATCATGAATCATGAATCATGAATCGAATCATGAATCATGAATCATGAATACATGAATCATGAATTGAATCATGAATCATGAATCGAATCATGAATCATGAATCATGAATTGAATCATGAATCATGAATCATGAATCATGAGTCATGAATCATGAATTGAATCATGAATCATGAATCGAATCATGAATTGTATCATGAATCATGAATCGAATCATGAATCTTGTATCATGAATTGAATCATGAATCATGAATCATGAATCATGAATTGAATAATGAATCATGAATCATGAATCATGAAATGAATCATGAATCATGAATTATGAATTGAATCATTAATCATGAATCATGAATTGAATCATGAATCGAATCATGAATCATGAATTGAATCATGAATCATGAATTAAATCATGAATCATAAATCATGAATTGAATCATGAATCATGAATCATGAATCATGAGTTGAATCATGAATCATGAATCGAATCATGAATCATGAATTGAATCATGAATCGAATCATGAATCATGAATCATGAATTGAATCATGAATCATGAATCGAATCATGAATTGAATAATGAATCATGAATCATGAATTGAATCATGAATCATGAATCTTGAATCATGAATCATGAATTGAATCATGAATCATGAATCATAAATTGAATCATGAATCATGAATCATGAATTGAATAATGAATCATGAATCATGAATTGAATCATGAATCATGAATCTTGAATCATGAATCATAAATTGAATCATGAATCATGAATCTTGAATCATGAATCATAAATTGAATCATGAATCATGAATCATGAATCATGAATCATGAATCCTGAATCATGAATCATGAATTGAATCATGAGTCATGAATCATGAATCGAATCATGAATCATGAATTAAATCATGAATTGAATCATGAATCATGAATCATGAATTGAATCATAATTCATGAATCATGAATCGAATCATGAATCATGAATCAAGAATCATGAATCGAATCATGAATCATGAATCAAATCATGAATCATGAATCATGAATTGAATCATGAATCATGAATCATGAATCATGAATCATAAATCATGAATCGAATCATGAATCATGAATCATGAATCATGAATCATGAAATGAATCATGAATCATGAATCATGAATTGAATCATGAATCATGAATCATGAATTGAATCATGAATCATGAATCATGAATCATGAATCATGAATTATGAATCTTAAATCGAATGATGAATCATGAATCATGAATCGAATCATGAATCATGAATCATGAATCATGAATTGAATCATGAATCATGAATCATGAATCATGAATCATGAATCATGAATTGAATTATGAATCATGAATCATGAATTATGAATTGAATCATTATTCATGAATCATTATTCATGAATCATGAATTGAATCATGAATCATAAATCATGAATCATGAATCATGAATTGAATCATGAATCATGAATCATGAATCGAATCATGAATCATGAATCGAATCATGAATCATGAATCATGAATTGAATCATGAATCATGAATCATGAATCGAATCATGAATCATGAATCATGAATCATGAATCATGAATCATGAATTGAATCATGAATCATGAATCGAATCATGAATCATGAATCATGAATTGAATCATGCATCATGAATCATGAATCATGAATCATGAATTGAATCATGAATCATGAATCGAATCATGAATTGTATCATGAATCATGAATCGAATCATGAATCTTGTATCATGAATTGAATCATGAATCATGAATCATAAATCATGAATTGAATAATGAATCATGAATCATGAATCATAAATTGAATCATGAATCATGAATTATGAATTGAATCATGAATCATGAATCATGAATTGAATCATGAATCGAATCATGAATCATGAATTGAATCATGAATCATGAATTAAATCATGAATCATAAATCATGAATTGAATCATTAATCATGAATCATGAATCATGAGTTGAATCATGAATCATGAATCGAATCATGAATCATGAATTGAATCATGAATCGAATCATGAATCATGAATCATGAATTGAATCATGAATCATGAATCGAATCATGAATCTTGAATCATGAATTGAATCATGAATCATGAATCATGAATCATGAATTGAATAATGAATCATGAATCATGAATCGAATCATGAATCATGAGTCAAAAATCATGAATCTTGAATTGAATCATGAATCATGAACCATGACTCATGAATTGAATCATGAATCATGAATCATGAATCATGAATTGAATCATGAATCATGAATCGAATCATGAATCATAAATCAAGAATCATGAATCGAATCATGAATCATAAATCGAATCATGAATCATGAATCATGAATTGAATCATGATTTATGAATCATGAATCATGAGTCGAATCATGAATCATGAATCATGAATCATGAATCATGAATCATGAATTGAATCATGAATCATGAATCATGAATTGAATCATGAATCAAGAATCATGAATCATTAATCATGAATCATGAATTGAATCATGAATCATGAATCATGAATTGAATCATGAATCATGAATTAAATCCTGAATCATAAATTGAATCATGAATTAAATCATGAATCATGAATTAAATCCTGAATCATAAATTGAATCATGAATCATGAACCATGAATCATGAATTGAATCATGAATCATGAATCATGAAGTGAATCATGAATTAAATCATGAATCATGATTCATGAATTGAATCATGAATTGAATCATGAATTATAAATTAAATCATGAATCATGAATTGAATCATGAATTGAATCATGAATCATGAATTGAATCATGAATCATGAATTGAATCATGAATCATGAATCATGAATCATGAATCGAATCATGAATCATGAATCATGAATTGAATCATGAATCATGAATCATGAATTGAATCATGAATCGAATCATGAAACATGAATTGAATCATGAATAATGAATCATAAATTGAATCATGAATCATGAATTGAATCATGAATCGAATCATGAAACATGAATTGAATCATGAATCATGAATCATGAATTGAATCATGAATCATGAATCTTGAATTGAATCATGAATTGAATCATGGATTATGAATCATGAATTGAATCATGAATCATAAATCATGAATTAAATCATGAATCATGAATCGAATCATGAATCATGAATTGAATCATGAATCGAATCATGAATCATGAATTGTATCATGAATCATGAATCGAATCATGAATCTTGAATCATGAATTGAATCATGAATCATGAATCATGAATCATGAATTAAATAATGAATCATGAATAATGAATCGAATCATGAATCATGAGTCAAGAATCATGAATCGAATCATGAATCATGAATTGAATCATGAATCATGAATCATGAATTATGAATTGAATCATGAATCATGAATCATGAATTGAATCATGCATCATGAATCAAGAATCATGAATCGAATCATGAATCATGAATCAAATCATGAATCATGAATCATGAATTGAATCATGAATCATGAATTAAATCCTGAATCATAAATTGAATCATGAATTAAATCATGAATCATGAATTAAATCCTGAATCATAAATTGAATCATGAATCATGAACCATGAATCATGAATTGAATCATGAATCATGAATCATGAAGTGAATCATGAATTAAATCATGAATCATGATTCATGAATTGAATCATGAATTGAATCATGAATTATAAATTAAATCATGAATCATGAATTGAATCATGAATTGAATCATGAATCATGAATTGAATCATGAATCATGAATTGAATCATGAATCATGAATCATGAATCATGAATCGAATCATGAATCATGAATCATGAATTGAATCATGAATCATGAATCATGAATTGAATCATGAATCGAATCATGAAACATGAATTGAATCATGAATAATGAATCATGAATTGAATCATGAATCGAATCATGAAACATGAATTGAATCATGAATCATGAATCATGAATTGAATCATGAATCATGAATCTTGAATTGAATCATGAATTGAATCATGGATTATGAATCATGAATTGAATCATGAATCATAAATCATGAATTAAATCATGAATCATGAATCGAATCATGAATCATGAATTGAATCATGAATCGAATCATGAATCATGAATTGTATCATGAATCATGAATCGAATCATGAATCTTGAATCATGAATTGAATCATGAATCATGAATCATGAATCATGAATTAAATAATGAATCATGAATAATGAATCGAATCATGAATCATGAGTCAAGAATCATGAATCGAATCATGAATCATGAATTGAATCATGAATCATGAATCATGAATTATGAATTGAATCATGAATCATGAATCATGAATTGAATCATGCATCATGAATCAAGAATCATGAATCGAATCATGAATCATGAATCAAATCATGAATCATGAATCATGAATTGAATCATGAATCATGAATCATGAATCATGAATCGAATCATGAATCATGAATCATGAATTGTGAATCATGAATCATGAATCATGAATTCAATCATGAATCATGAATTTTATCATGAATCATGAATCATGAATCATGAATTTTATCATGAATCATGAATCATGAATCATGAATTGAATCATGAATCATGAATCATGAATTGAATCATGAATCATGAATCATGAATTGAATCATGAATCATGAATCATGAATTGAATCATGAATCATGAATCATGAATTGAATCATGAATCATGAATCATGAATTGAATAATGAATCATGAATCATGAATCGAATCATGAATCATGAATCATGAATTGAATCATGAATAATGAATCATGAATAGAATCATGAATCATGAATCATGAATTGAATCATGAATCATGAATCATCAATCATCAATCATGAATCATGAATTGAATCATGAATCATGAATCGAATCATGAATCATGAATTGAATCATGAATCATGAATCATGAATTGTATCATGAATCATGAATCGAATCATGAATCTTGAATCATGAATTGAATCATGAATCATGAATCATGAATCATGAATTGAATAATGAATCATGAATCATGAATTGAATCATGAATCATGAATCATGAATCATGAATCATGAATTGAATCATGAATCATGAATCATGAATCGAATCATGAATCATGAATCTAGAATCATGAATTGAATCATGAATCATGAATCGAATCATGAATCATGAATCGAATCATGAATCTTGAATCATAATTTGAATCATGAATCATGAATCATGAATCATGAATTGAATAATGAATCATGTATCATGAATCGAATCATTATTCATGAGTAAAAAATCATGAATCGAATGATGAATCATGAATTTAATCATGAATCATGAATCATGAATTATGAATTGAATCATGAATTGAATCATAAATCATGAATCATGAATCGAATCATGAATCATGAATCAAGAATCATGAATCGAATCATGAATCATGAATCGAATAATGAATCATGAATCATGAATTGAATCATGAATCATGAATCATGAATCATGAATCGAATCATGAATCATGAATCATGAATCATGAATCATGAATTGAATCATGAATCATGAATCATGAATTGAATCATGAATCATGAATCATGAATCATGAATCATGAAATAAATCATGAATCATGAATCATGAATTGAATCATGAATTGAATCATGAATTATAAATTAAATCATGAATCATAAATTGAATCATGAATTGAATCATGAATCATGAATTGAATCATGAATCATGAATCATGAATTGTATCATGAATCATGAATCGAATCATGAATCTTGAATTAAGAATTGAATCATGAATCATGAATCATGAATCATGAATTGAATAATGAATCATGAATCATGAATCGAATCATGAATCATGAGTCAAGAATCATGAATCGAATCATGAATCATGAATCATGAATTATGAATCATGAATTGAATCATAAATCATGAATCATGAATCGAATCATGAATCATGAATCAAGAATCATGAATCGAATCATGAATCATGAATCGAATAATGAATCATGAATCATGAATCATGAATCGAATAATGAATCATGAATCATGAATCTTGAATCATGAATTGAATCATGAATCATGAATCATGAATTGAATCATGAATCATGAATCATGAATCATGAATCATGAATTAAATCATGAATCATGAATCATGAATTGAATCATGAATCATGATTCATGAATTGAATCATGAATTGAATCATAAATTATGATTCATGAATTGAATCATGAATTGAATCATGAATTATAAATTAAATCATGAATCATAAATTGAATCATGAATTGAATCATGAATCATGAATTGAATCATGAATCATGAATCATGAATCATGAATTGAATCATGAGTCATGAATCTTGAATTGAATCATGAATTGAATTATGAATCATGAATCAAGAATTGAATCATGAATCATGAATCATAAAATGAATCATGAATTATGAATTGAATCATGAATTAAATCATGAATCATGAATCATGAATTGAATCATGAACCATGAATCGAATCATGAATCATGAATCATGAATTGAATAATGAATCATGAATCATAGATTGTATCATGAATCATGAATCCAATCATGAATCTTGAATCATGAATTGAATCATGAATCATGAATCATGAATTGAATAATGAATCATGAATCATGAATCGAATCATGAATCATGAGTCAAGAATCATGAATCGAATCATGAATCATGAATCATGAATCATGAATCATGAATTGTATCATGAATCATGAATCGAATCATGAATCTTGAATCATGAATTGAATCTTGAATCATGAATTGAATAATGAATCATGAATCATGAATTGAATAATGAATCATGAATCATGAATCGAATCATGAATCATGAGTCAAGAATCATGAATCGAATCATGAATCATGAATCATGAATTATGAATCATGAATTGAATCATGAATCATGAATTGAATCATGAATCATGAATCTTGAATTGAATCATGAATCATGAATCTTGAATCATGAATCATGAATTGAATCATGAATCATGAAGTGAATCATGAATCATGAATTGAATCATGAATATTGAAGTGAATCATGAATCATAATTTGAATCATGAATCATGAATCATGAATCATGAATCATGAATCCTGAATCATGAATCATGAATTGAATCATGAATCATGAATCATAAATCGAATCATGAATCATGAATTGAATCATGAATTGAATCATGAATCATGAATCATGAATTGAATCATAATTCATAAATCATGAATCGAATCATGAATCATAAATCAAGAATCATGAATCGAATCATGAATCATGAATCAAATCATGAATCATGAATCATGAATTGAATCATGAATCATGAATCATGTATCATGAATCATGAATCATGAATTGAATCATGAATCATGAATTGAATCATGAATCATGAATCATGAATTGAATCATGAATCATGAATCATGAATCATGAATCATGAATCATGAATTGAATCATGAATCATGAATCATGAATTATGAATTGAATCATTAATCATGAATCATGAATTGAATCATGAATCATGAATCATGAATCATGAATCATGAATTGAATCATGAATCATAAATCATGAATCAAATCATGAATCATGAATCAAGAATCATGAATCGAATCATGAATCATGAATCGAATCATGAATCATGAATTGAATCATGAATCATGAATCATGAATCGAATCATGAATCATGAATCATGAATCATGAATTGAATCATGAATCATGAATTGAATCATGAATCATGAATTGAATCATGAATCATGAATCATGAATCATCAATCATGAATCATGAATTGAATCATGAATCATGAATCGAATCATGAATCATGAATTGAATCATGAATCGAATCATGAATCATGAATTGTATCATGAATCATGAATCGAATCATGAATTTTGAATCATGAATTGAATCATGAATCATGAATCATGAATTGAATCATGAATCATAAATCATGAATCAAATCATGAATCATGAATCAAGAATCATGAATCGAATCATGAATCATGAATCGAATCATGAATCATGAATCATGAATTGAATCATGAATCATGAATCATGAATCGAATCATGAATCATGAATCATGAATCATGAATTGAATCATGAATCATGAATTGAATCATGAATCATGAATTGAATCATGAATCATGAATTGAATCATGAATCATGAATCATGAATCATCAATCATGAATCATGAATCGAATCATGAATCATGAATTGAATCATGAATCATGAATCATGAATTGAATCATAAATCATGAATCATGAATCATAAATCATGAATTGAATCATGAATCATGAATCATGAATCGAATCATGAATCATGAATCAAGAATAATGAATTGAATCATGAATCATGAATCGAATCATGAATCTTGAATCATGAATTCAATCATGAATCATGAATCATGAATCATGAATTGAATAATGAATCATGAATCATGAATCGAATCATGAATCATGAGTAAAAAATCATGAATCGAATGATGAATCATGAATTGAATCATGAATCATGAATCATGAATTATGAATTGAATCATGAATTGAATCATAAATCATGAATCATGAATCGAATCATGAATCATAAATCAAGAATCATGAATCGAATCATGAATCATGAATCATGAATCATGAATTGAATCATGAATCATGAATCATGAATTGAATCATGAATCATGAATCATGAATTGAATCATGAATCATGAATCATGAATTGAATCATGAATCATGAATCATGAATCATGAAACATGAATTGAATCATGAATCATGAATCATGAATTGAATCATGAATTGAATCATGAATCATGAATCATGAATCATGAAACATGAATTGAATCATGAATCATGAATCATGAATTGAATCATGAATCATGAATCATAATTCATGAATCATGAATCATGAATTGAATCATGAATCATGAATCATGAATTGAATCATGAATCATGAATCATGAATCATAAATTGAACCATGAATCATGAATCATGAAGTGAATCATGAATTGAATCATGAATCATGATTCATGAATTGAATCATGAATTGAATCATGAATTATAAATTAAATCATGAATCATGAATTGAATCATGAATTGAATCATCAATCATGAATCATGAATTGAATCATGATTCATGAATCATGAATTGAATCATGAATCATGAATCATGAATCATGAATTGAATCATGAATCATGAATCATGAATTGAATCATGAATTGAATCATGAATCATGAATTGAATCATGAATCATGAATCATAAATTGAATCATGAATTGAATCATGAATCATGAATCAAGAATCATGAATTGAATCATGAGTCATGAATCTTGAATTGAATCATGAATTGAATTATGAATCATGAATCAATAATTGAATCATGAATCATGAATCATGAATCATGAATCATGAATTGAATCATGAATTGAATCATGAATCATGAATCATGAATTGAATCATGAATCATGAATCATGAATTGAATCATGAACCATGAATCGAATCATGAATCATGAATTGAATCATGAATCGAATCATGAATCATGAATCATGAATTGTATCATGAATCATGAATCGAATCATGAATCTTGAATCATGAATTGAATCATGAATCATGAATCATGAATCATGAATCATGAATTGAATAATGAATCATGAATCATGAATCGAATCATGAATCATGAGTCAAGAATCGTGAATCGAATCATGAATCATGAATCATGAATCATGAATTATGAATCATGATTGAATCATGAATCATGAATCATGAATTGAATAATGAATCATGAATCATGAATCATGAATCATGAATTGAATCATGAATCATAAATCTTGAATCATGAATCATGAATTGAATCATGAATCATGAATTGAATCATGAATCATGAATCATGAATTGAATCATGAATCATGAATTGAATCATGAATCATGAATCATGAATCATGAATTGAATCATGAATCCTGAATCATGAATCATGAATCGAATCATGAATCATGAATCAAGAATCATGAATCGAATCATGAATCATGAATCATGAATCATGAATCATGAATCATGAATCATGAATCGAATCATGAATCATGAATTGAATCATGAATCATGAATCATGAATCATGAATCATGAATTGAATCATGAATCATGAATCATGAATCATGAATCATGAATTATGAATCTTAAATCGAATCATAAATAATTAATCATGAATCGAGTCATGAATCATGAATCATGAATCATGAATCATGAATTGAATCATGAATCATGAATCATGAATTGAATCATGAATCATGAATCATGAATTATGAATTGAATCATTAATCATGAATCATGAATTGAATCATGAATCATGAATCATGAATCATGAATCATGAATCGAATCATGAATCATGAATTGAATCATGAATCATGAATCATGAATTGAATCATGAATCATGAATCATGAATCATGAATCATGAATCATGAATTGAATCATGAATCATGAATCATGAATTAAATCATGAATCATGAATCATAAATCATGAATTGAATCATGAATCATGAATCATGAATTGAATCATGAATCAAGAATAATGAATCATGAATCATGAATTGAATCATGAATCATGAATCATGAATTGAATCATGAATCATGAATCATGAATCATGAATTAAATCCTGAATCATAAATTGAATCATGAATTGAATCATGAATCATGAATCATGAATTGAATCATGAATTGAATCATGAATCATAAATTGAATCATGAATTGAATCATGAATCATAAATTGAATCATGAATTGAATCATGAATCATGAATCATGAATTGAATCATGAATGGAATCATGTTTTATAAATTAAATCATGAATCATGAATTGACTCATGTATTGAATCATGAATTAAATCATGAATCATGAATCATGAATCATGAATTGAATCATGAATCATGAATTGAATCATGAATTGAATCATGAATCATGAATCATGAATCATGAATTGAATCATGATTCATGAATCATGAATTGAATCATGAATCGAATCATGAATCATGAATCATAAATTGAATCATGAATTGAATCATGAATCATGAATCATGAATCATGAATCGAATCATGAATCATGAATCATGAATTGAATCATGAATCTTGAATCATGAATTGAATCATGAATCATGAATCATGATTCATGAATTGAATCATGAATCATGAATCATGAATTGAATCATGAATCAAGAATCATGAATCATGAATCATGAATCATGAATTGAATCATGAATCATGAATTGAATCATGAATCATGAATCATGAATTAAATCCTGAATCATAAATTGAATCATGAATTGAATCATGAATCATGAATCTTGAATTGAATCATGAATTGAATCATGAATCATAAATTGAATCATGAATTGAATCATGAATCATAAATTGAATCATGAATTGAATCATGAATCATGAATCATGAATCATGAATTGAATCATGATTTATAAATTAAATCATGAATCATGAAATGACTCATGTATTGAATCACGAATTGAATCATGAATCATGAATCATGAATCATGAATTGAATCATGAATCATGAATTGAATCATGAATTGAATCATGAATCATGAATCATGAATCATGAATTGAATCATGAATCATGAATCATGAATTGAATCATGAATCATGAATCGAATCATGAATTGAATCATGAATCATGAATCATGAATTGAATCATGAATCATGAATCATGAATTGAATCATGAATCATGAATCGAATCTTGAATCATGAATCATGAATTGAATCATGAATCATGAATCATGAATCATCAATCATGAATTATGAATTGAATCATGAATCATGAATTGAATCATGAATCGAATCACGAATCATGAATCATGAATTGTATCATGAATCATGAATCGAATCATGAATCTTGAATCATGAATTGAATCATGAATCATGAATCATGAATCATGAATTGAATAATGAATCATGAATCATGAATCGAATCATGAATCATGAATTGAATCATGAATCATGAATCATGAATCATGAATCATGAATCATGAATTGAATCATGAATCATGAATCATGAATCGAATCATGAATCATGAATCAAGAATAATGAATTGAATCATGAATCATGAATCGAATCATGAATCTTGAATCATGAATCATGAATCGAATCATGAATCATGAGTAAAAAATCATGAATCGAATGATGAATCATGAATTGAATCATGAATCATGAATCATGAATCGAATCATGAATCATAAATCAAGAATCATGAATCGAATCATGAATCATGAATCGAATCATGAATCATGAATCATGAATTAAATCATGAATCATGAATTATGAATCATGAATTGAATCATGAATCATGAATTGAATCATGAATCATGAATCATGAATCATGAAACATGAATTGAATCATGAATCATGAATCATAAATCATGAATCATGAATCATGAATTGAATCATGAATCATGAATTGAATCATGAATCATGAATCATGAATTGAATCATGAATCATGAATCATGAATCATGAATTAAATCCTGAATCATAAATTGAATTATAAATTGAATCATGAATCATGAATCATAAATTGAACCATGAATCATGAATCATGAAGTAGATCATGAATTGAATCATGAATCATGAATCATGAATCGAATCATGAATCATGAATCAAGAATCATGAATCGAATCATGAATCATGAATCGAATCATGAATCATGAATCATGAATTGAATCATGAATCATGAATCATGAATTGAATCATGAATCATGAATCATGAATTGAATCATGAATCATGAATTGAATCATGAATCATGAATCATGAATCATGAATCATGAATCATGAATCATGAATTGAATCATGAATCATGAATCATGAATTGAATCATGAATCAAGAATCAGGAATCATGAATCATGAATCATGAATTGAATCATGAATCATGAATCATGAATTAAATCCTGAATCATAAATTGAATCATGAATTGAATCATGAATTGAATCATGAATTGAATCATTAATTATAAATTAAATCATGAATCATAATTTGAATCATGAATCATGAATCATGAATTGAATCATGAATCATGAATCATAAATTGAATCATGAATCCTGAATTGAATCATGAATCATGAATCATGAATTAAATCATGAATCATGAATCTTGAATGAATCATGAATTGAATTATGAATCATGAATCAAGATTTGAATCATGAATCATGAATCATGAATCATGAATCATAAATTGAATCATGAATCATGAATTGAATCATGAATTGAATCATGAATCATGAATTGAATCATGAATCATGAATCATGAATTGAATCATGAATTGAATCATGAATCATGAATCAAATCATGAATCATGAATTGAATCATGAATCGAATCATGAATCATGAATTGAATCATGAATCATGAATCATGAATTGAATCATGAATCATGAATCATGAATCGAATCATGAATCATGAATTGAATCATGAATCGAATCATGAATCATGAATTGAATCATTTATCATGAATCATGAATTGAATCATAAATCATGAATCATGAATCGAATCATGAATCATGAATCATGAATCATGAATTTTATCATGAATCATGAATCATGAATTATGAATTGAATCATGAATCATGAATCATGAATTGAATCATGAATCATGAATCATGAATTGAATCATGAATCATGAATCATGAATTGAATCATGAATCATGAATCATGATTGAATCATGAATCATGAATCATGAATCATGAATCATAAATCATAAATCGAATCATGAATCATGAATCATGAATTGAATCATGAATCATGAATCATGAATTGAATCATGAATCATGAATCATGAATCATGAATCATAAATCATAAATCGAATCATGAATCATGAATTGAATCATGAATCATGAATCATGATTTGAATCATGAATCTTGAATCGAATCATGAATCATGAATTGAATCATGAATCATGAATCATGAATCATAAATCATAAATCGAATCATGAATCATGAATCATGAATTGAATCATGAATCATGAATCATGAATCATGAATTGAATCATGAATCATGATCATGAATCTTGAATTGAATCATGATTCATGAATCATGAATTGAATCATGAATCGAATCATGAATCATGAATCATAAATTGAATCATGAATCATGAATTGAATCATGAATCATGAATCATGAATTAAATCATGAATCATGAATCTTGAATTGAATCATGAATTGAATTATGAATCATGAATCAAGATTTGAATCATGAATCATGAATCATGAATCATAAATTGAATCATGAATCATGAATTGAATCATGAATCATGAATTGAATCATGAATCATGAATTGAATCATGAATTGAATCATGAATCATGAATCATGAATCATGAATCATAAATCATAAATCGAATCATGAATCATGAATCATGAATTGAATCATGAATCATGAATCATGAATTGAATCATGAATCATGAATCATGAATTGAATCATGAATCATGAATCATGAATTGAATCATGAATCATGAATCATGAATCATGAAACATGAATTGAATCATGAATCATGAATCATGAATTGAATCATGAATTGAATCATGAATCATGAATCATGAATCATGAAACATGAATTGAATCATGAATCATGAATCATGAATTGAATCATGAATCATGAATCATAATTCATGAATCATGAATCATGAATTGAATCATGAATCATGAATCATGAATTGAATCATGAATCATGAATCATGAATCATAAATTGAACCATGAATCATGAATCATGAAGTGAATCATGAATTGAATCATGAATCATGATTCATGAATTGAATCATGAATTGAATCATGAATTATAAATTAAATCATGAATCATGAATTGAATCATGAATTGAATCATCAATCATGAATCATGAATTGAATCATGATTCATGAATCATGAATTGAATCATGAATCATGAATCATGAATCATG
Organism: Mixophyes fleayi; assembly: GCF_038048845.1. Lineage (NCBI taxonomy): Eukaryota > Metazoa > Chordata > Amphibia > Anura > Limnodynastidae > Mixophyes > Mixophyes fleayi. Next base: position 12,541 of record NW_027446141.1, on the reverse strand, counting down.
AATTGAATCATGAATCATGAATCATGAATTGAATCATGAATTGAATCATGAATCATGAATTGAATCATGAATCATGAATCATAAATTGAATCATGAATTGAATCATAAATCATGAATCAAGAATCATGAATTGAATCATGAGTCATGAATCTTGAATTGAATCATGAATTGAATTATGAATCATGAATCAATAATTGAATCATGAATCATGAATCATGAATCATGAATCATGAATTGAATCATGAATTGAATCATGAATCATGAATCATGAATTGAATCATGAATCATGAATCATGAATTGAATCATGAACCATGAATCGAATCATGAATCATGAATTGAATCATGAATCGAATCATGAATCATGAATCATGAATTGTATCATGAATCATGAATCGAATCATGAATCTTGAATCATGAATTGAATCATGAATCATGAATCATGAATCATGAATCATGAATTGAATAATGAATCATGAATCATGAATCGAATCATGAATCATGAGTCAAGAATCGTGAATCGAATCATGAATCATGAATCATGAATCATGAATTATGAATCATGAATTGAATCATGAATCATGAATCATGAATTGAATAATGAATCATGAATCATGAATCATGAATCATGAATTGAATCATGAATCATAAATCTTGAATCATGAATCATGAATTGAATCATGAATCATGAATTGAATCATGAATCATGAATCATGAATTGAATCATGAATCATGAATTGAATCATGAATCATGAATCATGAATCATGAATTGAATCATGAATCCTGAATCATGAATCATGAATCGAATCATGAATCATGAATCAAGAATCATGAATCGAATCATGAATCATGAATCATGAATCATGAATCATGAATCATGAATCGAATCATGAATCATGAATTGAATCATGAATCATGAATCATGAATCATGAATCATGAATTGAATCATGAATCATGAATCATGAATCATGAATCATGAATTATGAATCTTAAATCGAATCATAAATAATTAATCATGAATCGAGTCATGAATCATGAATCATGAATCATGAATCATGAATTGAATCATGAATCATGAATCATGAATTATGAATTGAATCATTAATCATGAATCATGAATTGAATCATGAATCATGAATCATGAATCATGAATCATGAATTGAATCATGAATCATGAATCATGAATAGAATCATAAATCATGAATCAAGAATCATGAATCGAATCATGAATCATGAATTGAATCATGAATCATGAATCATGAATTGAATCATGAATCATGAATCATGAATCATGAATCATGAATCATGAATTGAATCATGAATCATGAATCATGAATTAAATCATGAATCATGAATCATAAATCATGAATTGAATCATGAATCATGAATCATGAATTGAATCATGAATCAAGAATAATGAATCATGAATCATGAATCATGAATTGAATCATGAATCATGAATCATGAATTGAATCATGAATCATGAATCATGAATCATGAATTAAATCCTGAATCATAAATTGAATCATGAATTGAATCATGAATCATGAATCATGAATTGAATCATGAATTGAATCATGAATCATAAATTGAATCATGAATTGAATCATGAATCATAAATTGAATCATGAATTGAATCATGAATCATGAATCATGAATTGAATCATGAATGGAATCATGTTTTATAAATTAAATCATGAATCATGAATTGACTCATGTATTGAATCATGAATTAAATCATGAATCATGAATCATGAATCATGAATTGAATCATGAATCATGAATTGAATCATGAATTGAATCATGAATCATGAATCATGAATCATGAATTGAATCATGATTCATGAATCATGAATTGAATCATGAATCGAATCATGAATCATGAATCATAAATTGAATCATGAATTGAATCATGAATCATGAATCATGAATCATGAATCGAATCATGAATCATGAATCATGAATTGAATCATGAATCTTGAATCATGAATTGAATCATGAATCATGAATCATGATTCATGAATTGAATCATGAATCATGAATCATGAATTGAATCATGAATCAAGAATCATGAATCATGAATCATGAATCATGAATTGAATCATGAATCATGAATTGAATCATGAATCATGAATCATGAATTAAATCCTGAATCATAAATTGAATCATGAATTGAATCATGAATCATGAATCTTGAATTGAATCATGAATTGAATCATGAATCATAAATTGAATCATGAATTGAATCATGAATCATAAATTGAATCATGAATTGAATCATGAATCATGAATCATGAATCATGAATTGAATCATGATTTATAAATTAAATCATGAATCATGAAATGACTCATGTATTGAATCACGAATTGAATCATGAATCATGAATCATGAATCATGAATTGAATCATGAATCATGAATTGAATCATGAATTGAATCATGAATCATGAATCATGAATCATGAATTGAATCATGAATCATGAATCATGAATTGAATCATGAATCATGAATCGAATCATGAATTGAATCATGAATCATGAATCATGAATTGAATCATGAATCATGAATCATGAATTGAATCATGAATCATGAATCGAATCTTGAATCATGAATCATGAATTGAATCATGAATCATGAATCATCAATCATCAATCATGAATTATGAATTGAATCATGAATCATGAATTGAATCATGAATCGAATCACGAATCATGAATCATGAATTGTATCATGAATCATGAATCGAATCATGAATCTTGAATCATGAATTGAATCATGAATCATGAATCATGAATCATGAATTGAATAATGAATCATGAATCATGAATCGAATCATGAATCATGAATTGAATCATGAATCATGAATCATGAATCATGAATCATGAATCATGAATTGAATCATGAATCATGAATCATGAATCGAATCATGAATCATGAATCAAGAATAATGAATTGAATCATGAATCATGAATCGAATCATGAATCTTGAATCATGAATCATGAATCGAATCATGAATCATGAGTAAAAAATCATGAATCGAATGATGAATCATGAATTGAATCATGAATCATGAATCATGAATCGAATCATGAATCATAAATCAAGAATCATGAATCGAATCATGAATCATGAATCGAATCATGAATCATGAATCATGAATTAAATCATGAATCATGAATTATGAATCATGAATTGAATCATGAATCATGAATTGAATCATGAATCATGAATCATGAATCATGAAACATGAATTGAATCATGAATCATGAATCATGAATCATGAATCATGAATCATGAATTGAATCATGAATCATGAATTGAATCATGAATCATGAATCATGAATTGAATCATGAATCATGAATCATGAATCATGAATTAAATCCTGAATCATAAATTGAATTATAAATTGAATCATGAATCATGAATCATGAATCATAAATTGAACCATGAATCATGAATCATGAAGTAGATCATGAATTGAATCATGAATCATGAATCATGAATCGAATCATGAATCATGAATCAAGAATCATGAATCGAATCATGAATCATGAATCGAATCATGAATCATGAATCATGAATTGAATCATGAATCATGAATCATGAATCGAATCATGAATCATGAATCATGAATTGAATCATGAATCATGAATTGAATCATGAATCATGAATCATGAATCATGAATCATGAATCATGAATCATGAATTGAATCATGAATCATGAATCATGAATTGAATCATGAATCAAGAATCAGGAATCATGAATCATGAATCATGAATTGAATCATGAATCATGAATCATGAATCATGAATTAAATCCTGAATCATAAATTGAATCATGAATTGAATCATGAATTGAATCATGAATTGAATCATTAATTATAAATTAAATCATGAATCATAATTTGAATCATGAATTGAATCATGAATCATGAATCATGAATCATGAATTGAATCATGAATCATGAATCATAAATTGAATCATGAATCCTGAATTGAATCATGAATCATGAATCATGAATTAAATCATGAATCATGAATCTTGAATTGAATCATGAATTGAATTATGAATCATGAATCAAGATTTGAATCATGAATCATGAATCATGAATCATGAATCATAAATTGAATCATGAATCATGAATTGAATCATGAATTGAATCATGAATCATGAATTGAATCATGAATCATGAATCATGAATTGAATCATGAATTGAATCATGAATCATGAATCAAATCATGAATCATGAATTGAATCATGAATCGAATCATGAATCATGAATTGAATCATGAATCATGAATCATGAATTGAATCATGAATCATGAATCATGAATCGAATCATGAATCATGAATTGAATCATGAATCGAATCATGAATCATGAATTGAATCATTTATCATGAATCATGAATTGAATCATAAATCATGAATCATGAATCGAATCATGAATCATGAATCATGAATCATGAATTTTATCATGAATCATGAATCATGAATTATGAATTGAATCATGAATCATGAATCATGAATTGAATCATGAATCATGAATCATGAATTGAATCATGAATCATGAATCATGAATTGAATCATGAATCATGAATCATGAATTGAATCATGAATCATGAATCATGAATCATGAATCATAAATCATAAATCGAATCATGAATCATGAATCATGAATTGAATCATGAATCATGAATCATGAATTGAATCATGAATCATGAATCATGAATCATAAATCATAAATCGAATCATGAATCATGAATTGAATCATGAATCATGAATCATGATTTGAATCATGAATCTTGAATCGAATCATGAATCATGAATTGAATCATGAATCATGAATCATGAATCATAAATCATAAATCGAATCATGAATCATGAATCATGAATTGAATCATGAATCATGAATCATGAATCATGAATTGAATCATGAATCATGAATCATGAATCTTGAATTGAATCATGATTCATGAATCATGAATTGAATCATGAATCGAATCATGAATCATGAATCATAAATTGAATCATGAATCATGAATTGAATCATGAATCATGAATCATGAATTAAATCATGAATCATTAATCTTGAATTGAATCATGAATTGAATTATGAATCATGAATCAAGATTTGAATCATGAATCATGAATCATGAATCATGAATCATAAATTGAATCATGAATCATGAATTGAATCATGAATCATGAATTGAATCATGAATCATGAATTGAATCATGAATTGAATCATGAATCATGAATCATGAATCATGAATCATAAATCATAAATCGAATCATGAATCATGAATCATGAATTGAATCATGAATCATGAATCATGAATTGAATCATGAATCATGAATCATGAATCATGAATCATAAATCATAAATCGAATCATGAATCATGAATTGAATCATGAATCATGAATCATGATTTGAATCATGAATCTTGAATCGAATCATGAATCATGAATTGAATCATGAATCATGAATCATAAATCATAAATCGAATCATGAATCATGAATTGAATCATGAATCATGAATCATGAATTATGAATTGAATCATGAATCATGAATCTTGAATTGAATCATGATTCATGAATCATTAATTGAATCATGAATCGAATCATGAATCATGAATCATAAATTGAATCATGAATCATGAATTGAATCATGAATCATGAATCATGAATTAAATCATGAATCATGAATCTTGAATTGAATCATGAATTGAATTATGAATCATGAATCAAGATTTGAATCATGAATCATGAATCATGAATCATGAATCATAAATTGAATCATGAATCATGAATTGAATCATGAATTGATTCATGAATCATGAATTGAATCATGAATCATGAATCATGAATTGAATCATGAATTGAATCATGAATCATGAATCGAATCATGAATCATGAATTGAATCATGAATCGAATCATGAATCATGAATTGAATCATGAATCATGAATCATGAATTGAATCATGAATCATGAATCATAAATTGAATCATGAATCATGAATTGAATCATGAATTGAATCATGAATCATGAATCATGAATTGAATCATGAATCATGAATCGAATCATGAATCATGAATCGAATCATGAATCATGAATCATGAATCATTTATCATAAATCATGAATTGAATCATAAATCATGAATCATGAATCAAATCATGAATCATGAATCAAATCATGAATCATGAATCATGAATTATGAATTGAATCATGAATCATGAATCATGAATCATGAATCATAAATCATAAATCGAATCATGAATCATGAATCATGAATTGAATCATGAATCATGAATCATGAATTGAATCATGAATCATGAATCATGAATCATGAATCATGAATTGAATCATGAATCATGAATCGAATCATGAATCTTGAATCATGAATTGAATCACGAATCATGAATCATGAATCATGAATTGAATAATGAATCATGAATCATGAATCGAATCATGAATCATGAGTCAAGAATCATGAATTGAATCATGAATCATGAATCATGAATTGAATCATGAATCATGAATCATGAAATGAATCATGAATTATAAATTGAATCATGAATCATGAATCATGAATCATGAATCATGAATCATGAATTGAATTATGAATCATGAATCATGAATCGAATCATGAATCATGAATTGAATCATGAATCATGAATCAAGAATCATGAATCGAATCATGAATCATGAATCGAATCATGAATCATGAATCATGAATTGAATTATGAATCATGAATCATGAATCATGAATCATGAATCATGAATCGAATCATGAATCATGAATCATGAATCATTAATTGAATCATGAATCATGAATCATGAATTGAATCATGAATCATGAATCATGAATCATGAATCATGAATTATGAATCTTAAATCGAATGATGAATCATGAATCATGAGTTGAATCATGAATCATGAATCATGTATCATGAATTGAATCATGAATCATGAATCATGAATCATGAATTGAATCATGAATCATGAATCATGAATCATGAATTAAATCATGAATCATGAATCTTGAATTGAATCATGAATTGAATTATGAATCATGAATCAAGATTTGAATCATGAATCATGAATCATGAATCATGAATTATAAATTAAATCATGAATCATGAATTGAATCATGAATTGAATCATGAATCATGAATTGAATCATGAATCATGAATCATGAATTGAATCATGAATCATGAATTGAATCATGAATCGAATTCTGAATCATGAATTGAATCATGAATCATGAATCATGAATTGAATCATGAATCATGAATCATAAATTGAATCATGAATCATGAATTGAATCATGAATTGAATCATGAATCATGTATTTAATCATGAATCATGAATTGAATCATGAATCATGAATCGAATCATGAATTGAATCATAAATCGAATCATGAATCATGAATTGAATCATTTATCATGAATCATGAATTGAATCATAAATCATGAATCATGAATCGAATCATGAATCATGAATCATGAATCATGAATCATGAATTTTATCATGAATCATGAATCATGAATTGAATCATGAATCATGAATTAAATCATGAATCATGAATCATGAATCATGAATCATGAATCATGAATCATGAATCATGAATCATAAATCATAAATCAAATCATGAATCATGAATCATGAATTGAATCATGAATCATGAATCATGAATTGAATCATGAATCATGAATCGAATCATGAATCATGAATCATGAATTGAATCATGAATCATGAATCATGAATTGAATCATTTATTGAATCATGAATCATGAATTGAATCATGAATCATGAATCATAAATTGAATCATGAATCATGAATTGAATCATGAATCATGAATCATGAATTGAATCATGAATTGAATTATGAATTATGAATCAAGAATTGAATCATGAATCATGAATCATGAATCATAAAATGAATCATGAATCATGAATCATGAATTGAATCATGAATTGAATCATGAATCATGAATCATGAATTGAATCATGAACCATGAATCGAATCATGAATCATGAATCATGAATTGAATAATGAATCATGAATCATGAATTGTATCATGAATCATGAATCGAATCATGAATCTTGAATCATGAATTGAATCATGAATCATGAATCATGAATCATGAATTGAATAATGAATCATGAATCATGAATCGAATTATGAATCATGAGTCAAGAATCATGAATCGAATCATGAATCATGAATCATGAATCATGAATTATGAATCATGAATTGAATCATCAATCGTGAATCATGAATTGAATCATGAATCATGAATCATGAATTAAATCATGAATCATGAATCTTGAATCATGAATCATGAATTGAATCATGAATCATGAAATGAATCATGAATCATAAATTGAATCATGAATCATGAATCATGAATCATGAATCATGAATTAAATAATGAATCATGAATCTTGAATTGAATCATGAATTGAATCATGAATCGAATCATGAATCATGAATTGAATCATGAATTGAATCATGAATCATGAATCATGAATCATGAATTGAATCATGAATCATAAATCATGAATCGAATCATGAATCATGAATCAAGAATCATGAATCGAATCATGAATCATGAATCAAATCATGAATCATGAATCAAATCATGAATCATGAATCATGAATTGAATCATGAATCATGAATCATGAATCATGAATCATGAATCGAATCATGAATCATGAATCATGAATCATGAATTGAATCATGAATCATGAATTGAATCATGAATCATGAATCATGAATCATGAATCATGAATTATGAATCTTAAATCGAATGATGAATCATGAATCATGAGTTGAATCATGAATCATGAATCATGTATCATGAATTGAATCATGAATCATGAATCATGAATCATGAATTGAATCATGAATCATGAATCATGAATCATGAATTAAATCATGAATCATGAATCTTGAATTGAATCATGAATTGAATTATGAATCATGAATCAAGATTTGAATCATGAATCATGAATCATGAATCATGAATTATAAATTAAATCATGAATCATGAATTGAATCATGAATTGAATCATGAATCATGAATTGAATCATGAATCATGAATCATGAATTGAATCATGAATCATGAATTGAATCATGAATCGAATTCTGAATCATGAATTGAATCATGAATCATGAATCATGAATTGAATCATGAATCATGAATCATAAATTGAATCATGAATCATGAATTGAATCATGAATTGAATCATGAATCATGAATTTAATCATGAATCATGAATTGAATCATGAATCATGAATCGAATCATGAATCATGAATTGAATCATAAATCGAATCATGAATCATGAATTGAATCATTTATCATGAATCATGAATTGAATCATAAATCATGAATCATGAATCGAATCATGAATCATGAATCATGAATCATGAATTTTATCATGAATCATGAATCATGAATTATGAATTGAATCATGAATCATGAATCATGAATTGAATCATGAATCATGAATCATGAATTGAATCATGAATCATGAATCATGAATTAAATCATGAATCATGAATCATGAATCATGAATCATGAATCATAAATCATAAATCAAATCATGAATCATGAATCATGAATTGAATCATGAATCATGAATCATGAATTGAATCATGAATCATGAATCATGAATTGAATCATGAATCATGAATCATGAATTGAATCATTTATTGAATCATGAATCATGAATTGAATCATGAATCATGAATCATAAATTGAATCATGAATCATGAATTGAATCATGAATCATGAATCATGAATTGAATCATGAATTGAATTATGAATCATGAATCAAGAATTGAATCATGAATCATGAATCATGAATCATAAATGAATCATGAATCATGAATCATGAATTGAATCATGAATTGAATCATGAATCATGAATCATGAATTGAATCATGAACCATGAATCGAATCATGAATCATGAATCATGAATTGAATAATGAATCATGAATCATGAATTGTATCATGAATCATGAATCGAATCATGAATCTTGAATCATGAATTGAATCATGAATCATGAATCATGAATCATGAATTGAATAATGAATCATGAATCATGAATCGAATTATGAATCATGAGTCAAGAATCATGAATCGAATCATGAAATCATGAATCATGAATCATGAATCATGAATTATGAATCATGAATTGAATCATCAATCGTGAATCATGAATTGAATCATGAATCATGAATCATGAATTGAATCATGAATCATGAATCTTGAATCATGAATCATGAATTGAATCATGAATCATGAAATGAATCATGAATCATAAATTGAATCATGAATCATGAATCATGAATCATGAATCATGAATTAAATAATGAATCATGAATCATGAATTGAATTATGAATCATGAATCATGAATCGAATCATGAATCATGAATTGAATCATGATTTGAATCATGAATCATGAATCATGAATCATGAATTGAATCATGAATCATAAATCATGAATCGAATAATGAATCATGAATCAAGTATCATGAATCGAATCATGAATCATGACTCAAATCATGAATCATGAATCATGAATTGAATCATGAATCATGAATCATGAATCATGAATCATGAATCATGAATCGAATCATGAATCATGAATCATGAATCATGAATCATGAATCATGAATCATGAATCATAAAACTTAAATCGAATGATGAATCATGAATCATGAGTTGAATCATGAATCATGAATCATGAATCATGAATCATGAATCATGAATTGAATCATGAATCATGAATCATGAATTATGAATTGAATCATTAATCATGAATCATGAATCGAATCATGAATCAAGAATCATGAATCGAATCATGAATCATGAATCGAATCATGAAACATGAATCATGAATTGAATCATAAATCATGAATCATGAATCATGAATCGAATCATGAATCATGAATTGAATCATGAATCATGAATTGAATCATGAATCATGAATTGAATCATGAATCATGAATCGAATCATGAATCATGAATCATGAATTGAATCATGAATCATGAATCATCAATCATCAATCATGAATTATGAATTGAATCATGAATCATGAATCGAATCATGAATCATGAATTGAATCATGAATCAAATCATGAATCATGAATTGTATCATGAATCATGAATCGAATCATGAATCTTGAATCATGAATTGAATCATGAATTGAATCATGAATCATGATTCATGAATTGAATCATGAACCATGAATCGAATCATAAATCATGAATCATGAATCATGTATTGAATAATGAATCATGAATCATGAATTGTATCATGAATCATGAATCGAATCATGAATCTTGAATCATGAATTCAATCATGAATCATGAATCATGAATCATGAATTGAATAATGAATCATGAATCATGAATCGAATTATGAATCATGAGTCAAGAATCATGAATCGAATCATGAATCATGAATCATGAATCATGAATTATGAATCATGAATTTAATCATCAATCATGAATCATGAATTGAATCATGAATCATGAATTGAATCATGAAACATGAATCTTGAATCATGAATCATGAATTGAATCATGAATCATGAATCATGAATCATGAATCATAAATCATAAATCAAATCATGAATCATGAATCATGAATTGAATCATGAATCATGAATCATGAATTGAATCATGAATCATGAATCATGAATTGAATCATGAATCATGAATCATGAATTAAATCATGAATCATGAATCATGAATCATGAATCATGAATCATAAATCATAAATCAAATCATGAATCATGAATCATGAATTGAATCATGAATCATGAATCATGAATTGAATCATGAATCATGAATCAAGAATTGAATCATGAATCATGAATCATGAATTGAATCATTTATTGAATCATGAATCATGAATTGAATCATGAATCATGAATCATAAATTGAATCATGAATCATGAATTGAATCATGAATCATGAATCATGAATTGAATCATGAATTGAATTATGAATCATGAATCAAGAATTGAATCATGAATCATGAATCATGAATCATAAAATGAATCATGAATCATGAATCATGAATTGAATCATGAATTGAATCATGAATCATGAATCATGAATTGAATCATGAACCATGAATCGAATCATGAATCATGAATCATGAATTGAATAATGAATCATGAATCATGAATTGTATCATGAATCATGAATCGAATCATGAATCTTGAATCATGAATTGAATCATGAATCATGAATCATGAATCATGAATTGAATAATGAATCATGAATCATGAATCGAATTATGAATCATGAGTCAAGAATCATGAATCGAATCATGAATCATGAATCATGAATCATGAATCATGAATTATGAATCATGAATTGAATCATCAATCGTGAATCATGAATTGAATCATGAATCATGAATCATGAATTGAATCATGAATCATGAATCTTGAATCATGAATCATGAATTGAATCATGAATCATGAAATGAATCATGAATCA
>NW_027446140.1:0-81486 GCF_038048845.1 Mixophyes fleayi | reverse complement strand
TGGAGAAATCGCAAAACAGTCATTTCTTCATTGCCGTCCAAAAACAACGCTTTTTTACACTCCGGTCTCCCTTTCTCTTGGAAACAATGACTTACATCAATTCTTTTACATAATTCTTGTTTCTCATGACATTTCTAACATTGCCCACAATTATCAACTTTCTAAGTCTTTCTGAGCAGGAGAAATCGCAAAACATAGTCATTTCTTCATTGCCGTCCAAAAACAACGCTTTTTTACACTCCTGTCTCCCTTTCTCTTGGAAACAATGACTTACATCAATTCTTTTACATAATTCTTGTTTCTCATGACATTTCTAACATTGCCCACAATTATCAACTTTCTAAGTCTTTCTGAGCAGGAGAAATCGCAAAACATAGTCATTTCTTCATTGCCGTCCAAAAACAACGCTTTTTTACACTCCGGTCTCCCTTTCTCTTGGAAACAATGACTTACATCAATTCTTTTACATAATTCTTGTTTCTCATGACATTTCTAACATTGCCCACAATTATCAACTTTCTAAGTCTTTCTGAGCAGGAGAAATCGCAAAACAGTCATTTCTTCATTGCCGTCCAAAAACAACGCTTTTTTACACTCCGGTCTCCCTTTCTCTTGGAAACAATGACTTACATCAATTCTTTTACATAATTCTTGTTTCTCATGACATTTCTAACATTGCCCACAATTATCAACTTTCTAAGTCTTTCTGAGCAGGAGAAATCGCAAAACATAGTCATTTCTTCATTGCCGTCCAAAAACAACGCTTTTTTACACTCCTGTCTCCCTTTCTCTTGGAAACAATGACTTACATCAATTCTTTTACATAATTCTTGTTTCTCATGACATTTCTAACATTGCCCACAATTATCAACTTTCTAAGTCTTTCTGAGCAGGAGAAATCGCAAAACATAGTCATTTCTTCATTGCCGTCCAAAAACAACGCTTTTTTACACTCCGGTCTCCCTTTCTCTTGGAAACAATGACTTACATCAATTCTTTTACATAATTCTTGTTTCTCATGACATTTCTAACATTGCCCACAATTATCAACTTTCTAAGTCTTTCTGAGCAGGAGAAATCGCAAAACAGTCATTTCTTCATTGCCGTCCAAAAACAACGCTTTTTTACACTCCGGTCTCCCTTTCTCTTGGAAACAATGACTTACATCAATTCTTTTACATAATTCTTGTTTCTCATGACATTTCTAACATTGCCCACAATTATCAACTTTCTAAGTCTTTCTGAGCAGGAGAAATCGCAAAACATAGTCATTTCTTCATTGCCGTCCAAAAACAATGCTTTTTTACACTCCTGTCTCCCTTTCTCTTGGAAACAATGACTTACATCAATTCTTTTACATAATTCTTGTTTGTCATGACATTTCTAACATTGCCCACAATTATCAACTTTCTAAGTCTTTCTGAGCAGGAGAAATCGCAAAACATAGTCATTTCTTCATTGCCGTCCAAAAACAAGACTTTTTTACACTCCGGTCTCCCTTTCTCTTGGAAACAATGACTTACATCAATTCTTTTACATAATTCTTGTTTCTCATGACATTTCTAACATTGCCCACAATTATCAACTTTCTAAGTCTTTCTGAGCAAGAGAAATCAAAAAACAGTCATTTCTTCATTGCCGTCCAAAAACAACGCTTTTTTACACTCCGGTCTCCCTTTCTCTTGGAAACAATGACTTACATCAATTCTTTTACATAATTCTTGTTTCTCATGACATTTCTAACATTGCCCACAATTATCAACTTTCTAAGTCTTTCTGAGCAGGAGAAATCGCAAAACATAGTCATTTCTTCATTGCCGTCCAAAAACAACGCTTTTTTACACTCCTGTCTCCCTTTCTCTTGGAAACAATGACTTACATCAATTCTTTTACATAATTCTTGTTTCTCATGACATTTCTAACATTGCCCACAATTATCAACTTTCTAAGTCTTTCTGAGCAGGAGAAATCGCAAAACATAGTCATTTCTTCATTGCCGTCCAAAAACAACGCTTTTTTGCATTCCTGTCTCACTTTCTCTTAGAAACAATGATTTATATCAATTCTTTTACATAATTCTTGTTTCTCATGACATTTCTACCATTGCCCACAATTATCAACTTTCTAAGTCTTTCTGAGCAGGAGAAATCCCAAAACATAGTCATTTCTTCATTGCCGTACAAAAACAACGCTTTTTGCATTCCTGTCTCACTTTCTCTTAGAAACAATGATTTACATCAATCCTTTTACATAATTCTTGTTTCTCATGACATTTCTAACATTGCCCACAATTATCAACTTTCTAAGTCTTTCTGAGCAGGAGAAATCGCAAAACATAGTCATTTCTTCATTGCCGTACAAAAACAACGCTTTTTTGCATTCCTGTCTCACTTTCTCTTAGAAACAATGATTTACATCAATCCTTTTACATAATTCTTGTTTCTCATGACATTTCTAACATTGCCCACAATTATCAACTTTCTAAGTCTTTCTGAGTAGGAGAAATCGCAAAACATAGTCATTTCTTCATTGCCGTACAAAAACAACGCTTTTTGCATTCCTGTCTCACTTTCTCTTAGAAACAATGATTTACATCAATCCTTTTACATAATTCTTGTTGCTCATGACATTTCTAACATTCCCCACAATTATCAACTTTCTAAGTCTTTCTAAACAGGAGAAATCGCAAAACATAGTCATTTCTTCATTGCCGTACAAAAACAATGCTTTTTTGCATTCCTGTCTCACTTTCTCTTAGAAACAATGATTTACATCAATCCTTTTACATAATTCTTGTTTCTCATGACATTTCTAACATTGCCCACAATTATCAACTTTCTAAGTCTTTCTGAGCAAGAGAAATCGCAAAACAGTCATTTCTTCATTGCCGTCCAAAAACAACGCTTTTTTACACTCCGGTCTCCCTTTCTCTTGAAAACAATGACTTACATCAATTCTTTTACATAATTCTTGTTTCTCATGACATTTCTAACATTGCCCACAATTATCAACTTTCTAAGTCTTTCTGAGCAAGAGAAATCGCAAAACAGTCATTTCTTCATTGCCGTCCAAAAACAACGCTTTTTTACGCTCCGGTCTCCCTTTCTCTTGGAAACAATGACTTACATCAATTCTTTTACATAATTCTTGTTTCTCATGACATTTCTAACATTGCCCACAATTATCAACTTTCTAAGTCTTTCTGAGCAGGAGAAATCGCAAAACATAGTCATTTCTTCATTGCCGTCCAAAAACAACGCTTTTTTACACTCCTGTCTCCCTTTCTCTTGGAAACAATGACTTACATCAATTCTTTTACATAATTCTTGTTTCTCATGACATTTCTAACATTGCCCACAATTATCAACTTTCTAAGTCTTTCTGAGCAGGAGAAATCGCAAAACATAGTCATTTCTTCATTGCCGTCCAAAAACAACGCTTTTTTACACTCCGGTCTCCCTTTCTCTTGGAAACAATGACTTACATCAATTCTTTTACATAATTCTTGTTTCTCATGACATTTCTAACATTGCCCACAATTATCAACTTTCTAAGTCTTTCTGAGCAGGAGAAATCGCAAAACAGTCATTTCTTCATTGCCGTCCAAAAACAACGCTTTTTTGCATTCCTGTCTCACTTTCTCTTAGAAACAATGATTTATATCAATCCTTTTACATAATTCTTGTTTCTCATGACATTTCTACCATTGCCCACAATTATCAACTTTCTAAGTCTTTCTGAGCAGGAGAAATCCCAAAACATAGTCATTTCTTCATTGCCGTACAAAAACAACGCTTTTTGCATTCCTGTCTCACTTTCTCTTAGAAACAATGATTTACATCAATCCTTTTACATAATTCTTGTTTCTCATGACATTTCTAACATTGCCCACAATTATCAACTTTCTAAGTCTTTCTGAGCAGGAGAAATCGCAAAACATAGTCATTTCTTCATTGCCGTACAAAAACAACGCTTTTTTGCATTCCTGTCTCACTTTCTCTTAGAAACAATGATTTACATCAATCCTTTTACATAATTCTTGTTTCTCATGACATTTCTAACATTGCCCACAATTATCAACTTTCTAAGTCTTTCTGAGTAGGAGAAATCGCAAAACATAGTCATTTCTTCATTGCCGTACAAAAACAACGCTTTTTGCATTCCTGTCTCACTTTCTCTTAGAAACAATGATTTACATCAATCCTTTTACATAATTCTTGTTGCTCATGACATTTCTAACATTCCCCACAATTATCAACTTTCTAAGTCTTTCTAAACAGGAGAAATCGCAAAACATAGTCATTTCTTCATTGCCGTACAAAAACAATGCTTTTTTGCATTCCTGTCTCACTTTCTCTTAGAAACAATGATTTACATCAATCCTTTTACATAATTCTTGTTTCTCATGACATTTCTAACATTGCCCACAATTATCAACTTTCTAAGTCTTTCTGAGCAAGAGAAATCGCAAAACAGTCATTTCTTCATTGCCGTCCAAAAACAACGCTTTTTTACACTCCGGTCTCCCTTTCTCTTGAAAACAATGACTTACATCAATTCTTTTACATAATTCTTGTTTCTCATGACATTTCTAACATTGCCCACAATTATCAACTTTCTAAGTCTTTCTGAGCAAGAGAAATCGCAAAACAGTCATTTCTTCATTGCCGTCCAAAAACAACGCTTTTTTACGCTCCGGTCTCCCTTTCTCTTGGAAACAATGACTTACATCAATTCTTTTACATAATTCTTGTTTCTCATGACATTTCTAACATTGCCCACAATTATCAACTTTCTAAGTCTTTCTGAGCAGGAGAAATCGCAAAACATAGTCATTTCTTCATTGCCGTCCAAAAACAACGCTTTTTTACACTCCTGTCTCCCTTTCTCTTGGAAACAATGACTTACATCAATTCTTTTACATAATTCTTGTTTCTCATGACATTTCTAACATTGCCCACAATTATCAACTTTCTAAGTCTTTCTGAGCAGGAGAAATCGCAAAACATAGTCATTTCTTCATTGCCGTCCAAAAACAACGCTTTTTTACACTCCGGTCTCCCTTTCTCTTGGAAACAATGACTTACATCAATTCTTTTACATAATTCTTGTTTCTCATGACATTTCTAACATTGCCCACAATTATCAACTTTCTAAGTCTTTCTGAGCAGGAGAAATCGCAAAACAGTCATTTCTTCATTGCCGTCCAAAAACAACGCTTTTTTACACTCCGGTCTCCCTTTCTCATGGAAACAATGACTTACATCAATTCTTTTACATAATTCTTGTTTCTCATGACATTTCTAACATTGCCCACAATTATCAACTTTCTAAGTCTTTCTGAGCAGGAGAAATCGCAAAACATAGTCATTTCTTCATTGCCGTCCAAAAACAACGCTTTTTTACACTCCTGTCTCCCTTTCTCTTGGAAACAATGACTTACATCAATTCTTTTACATAATTCTTGTTTCTCATGACATTTCTAACATTGCCCACAATTATCAACTTTCTAAGTCTTTCTGAGCAGGAGAAATCGCAAAACATAGTCATTTCTTCATTGCCGTCCAAAAACAACGCTTTTTTACACTCCGGTCTCCCTTTCTCTTGAAAACAATGACTTACATCAATTCTTTTACATAATTCTTGTTTCTCATGACATTTCTAACATTGCCCACAATTATCAACTTTCTAAGTCTTTCTGAGCAAGAGAAATCGCAAAACAGTCATTTCTTCATTGCCGTCCAAAAACAACGCTTTTTTACACTCCGGTCTCCCTTTCTCTTGGAAACAATGACTTACATCAATTCTTTTACATAATTCTTGTTTCTCATGACATTTCTAACATTGCCCACAATTATCAACTTTCTAAGTCTTTCTGAGCAGGAGAAATCGCAAAACATAGTCATTTCTTCATTGCCGTCCAAAAACAACGCTTTTTTACACTCCTGTCTCCCTTTCTCTTGGAAACAATGACTTACATCAATTCTTTTACATAATTCTTGTTTCTCATGACATTTCTAACATTGCCCACAATTATCAACTTT
Source organism: Mixophyes fleayi (assembly GCF_038048845.1). Lineage (NCBI taxonomy): Eukaryota > Metazoa > Chordata > Amphibia > Anura > Limnodynastidae > Mixophyes > Mixophyes fleayi. Next base: position 75,442 of record NW_027446140.1, on the reverse strand, counting down.
CTAAGTCTTTCTGAGCAGGAGAAATCGCAAAACATAGTCATTTCTTCATTGCCGTCCAAAAACAACGCTTTTTTACACTCCGGTCTCCCTTTCTCTTGGAAACAATGACTTACATCAATTCTTTTACATAATTCTTGTTTCTCATGACATTTCTAACATTGCCCACAATTATCAACTTTCTAAGTCTTTCTGAGAACGAGAAATCAAAAAACAGTCATTTCTTCATTGCCGTCCAAAAACAACGCTTTTTTACACTCCGGTCTCCCTTTCTCTTGGAAACAATGACTTACATCAATTCTTTTACATAATTCTTCTTTCTCATGACATTTCTAACATTGCCCACAATTATCAACTTTCTAAGTCTTTCTGAGCAGGAGAAATCGCAAAACATAGTCATTTCTTCATTGCCGTCCAAAAAAAACGCTTTTTTACACTCCTGTCTCCCTTTCTCTTGGAAACAATGACTTACATCAATTCTTTTACATAATTCTTGTTTCTCATGACATTTCTAACATTGCCCACAATTATCAACTTTCTAAGTCTTTCTGAGCAGGAGAAATCGCAAAACATAGTCATTTCTTCATTGCCGTCCAAAAACAACGCTTTTTTGCATTCCTGTCTCACTTTCTCTTAGAAACAATGATTTACATCAATCCTTTTACATAATTCTTGTTTCTCATGACATTTCTACCATTGCCCACAATTATCAACTTTCTAAGTCTTTCTGAGTAGGAGAAATCGCAAAACATAGTCATTTCTTCATTGCCGTACAAAAACAACGCTTTTTGCATTCCTGTCTCTCTTTCTCTTAGAAACAATGATTTACATCAATCCTTTTACATAATTCTTGTTGCTCATGACATTTCTAACATTCCCCACAATTATCAACTTTCTAAGTCTTTCTAAACAGGAGAAATCGCAAAACATAGTCATTTCTTCATTGCCGTACAAAAACAACGCTTTTTTGCATTCCTGTCTCACTTTCTCTTAGAAACAATGATTTACATCAATCCTTTTACATAATTCTTGTTTCTCATGACATTTCTAACATTGCCCACAATTATCAACTTTCTAAGTCTTTCTGAGCAGGAGAAATCGCAAAACATAGTCATTTCTTCATTGCCGTCCAAAAACAACGCTTTTTTGCATTCCTGTCTCACTTTCTCTTAGAAACAATGATTTACATCAATCCTTTTACATAATTCTTGTTTCTCATGACATTTCTAACATTGCCCACAATTATCAACTTTCTAAGTCTTTCTGAGTAGGAGAAATCGCAAAACATAGTCATTTCTTCATTGCCGTACAAAAACAACGCTTTTTGCATTCCTGTCTCACTTTCTCTTAGAAACAATGATTTACATCAATCCTTTTACATAATTCTTGTTGCTCATGACATTTCTAACATTCCCCACAATTATCAACTTTCTAAGTCTTTCTAAACAGGAGAAATCGCAAAACATAGTCATTTCTTCATTGCCGTACAAAAACAACGCTTTTTTGCATTCCTGTCTCACTTTCTCTTAGAAACAATGATTTACATCAATCCTTTTACATAATTCTTGTTTCTCATGACATTTCTAACATTGCCCACAATTATCAACTTTCTAAGTCTTTCTGAGCAAGAGAAATCGCAAAACAGTCATTTCTTCATTGCCGTCCAAAAACAACGCTTTTTTACACTCCGGTCTCCCTTTCTCTTGAAAACAATGACTTACATCAATTCTTTTACATAATTCTTGTTTCTCATGACATTTCTAACATTGCCCACAATTATCAACTTTCTAAGTCTTTCTGAGCAGGAGAAATCGCAAAACATAGTCATTTCTTCATTGCCGTCCAAAAACAACGCTTTTTTACACTCCTGTCTCCCTTTCTCTTGGAAACAATGACTTACATCAATTCTTTTACATAATTCTTGTTTCTCATGACATTTCTAACATTGCCCACAATTATCAACTTTCTAAGTCTTTCTGAGCAGGAGAAATCGCAAAACATAGTCATTTCTTCATTGCCGTCCAAAAGCAACGCTTTTTTACACTCCTGTCTCCCTTTCTCTTGGAAACAATGACTTACATCAATTCTTTTACATAATTCTTGTTTCTCATGACATTTCTAACATTGCCCACAATTATCAACTTTCTAAGTCTTTCTGAGCAGGAGAAATCGCAAAACATAGTCATTTCTTCATTGCCGTCCAAAAACAACGCTTTTTTACACTCCGGTCTCCCTTTCTCTTGGAAACAATGACTTACATCAATTCTTTTACATAATTCTTGTTTCTCATGACATTTCTAACATTGCCCACAATTATCAACTTTCTAAGTCTTTCTGAGCAGGAGAAATCGCAAAACAGTCATTTCTTCATTGCCGTCCAAAAACAACGCTTTTTTACACTCCGGTCTCCCTTTCTCTTGGAAACAATGACTTACATCAATTCTTTTACATAATTCTTGTTTCTCATGACATTTCTAACATTGCCCACAATTATCAACTTTCTAAGTCTTTCTGAGCAGGAGAAATCGCAAAACATAGTCATTTCTTCATTGCCGTCCAAAAACAACGCTTTTTTACACTCCGGTCTCCCTTTCTCTTGGAAACAATGACTTACATCAATTCTTTTACATAATTCTTGTTTCTCATGACATTTCTAACATTGCCCACAATTATCAACTTTCTAAGTCTTTCTGAGCAAGAGAAATCGCAAAACAGTCATTTCTTCATTGCCGTCCAAAAACAACGCTTTTTTACACTCCGGTCTCCCTTTCTCTTGGAAACAATGACTTACATCAATTCTTTTACATAATTCTTGTTTCTCATGACATTTCTAACATTGCCCACAATTATCAACTTTCTAAGTCTTTCTGAGCAGGAGAAATCGCAAAACATAGTCATTTCTTCATTGCCGTCCAAAAACAACGCTTTTTTACACTCCTGTCTCCCTTTCTCTTGGAAACAATGACTTACATCAATTCTTTTACATAATTCTTGTTTCTCATGACATTTCTAACATTGCCCACTATTATCAACTTTTTAAGTCTTTCTGAGCAGGAGAAATCGCAAAACATAGTCATTTCTTCATTGCCGTCCAAAAACAACGCTTTTTTACACTCCGGTCTCCCTTTCTCTTGGAAACAATGACTTACATCAATTCTTTTACATAATTCTTGTTTCTCATGACATTTCTAACATTGCCCACAATTATCAACTTTCTAAGTCTTTCTGAGCAAGAGAAATCAAAAAACAGTCATTTCTTCATTGCCGTCCAAAAACAACGCTTTTTTACACTCCGGTCTCCCTTTCTCTTGGAAACAATGACTTACATCAATTCTTTTACATAATTCTTGTTTCTCATGACATTTCTAACATTGCCCACAATTATCAACTTTCTAAGTCTTTCTGAGCAGGAGAAATCGCAAAACATAGTCATTTCTTCATTGCCGTCCAAAAAAAACGCTTTTTTACACTCCGGTCTCCCTTTCTCTTGGAAACAATGACTTACATCAATTCTTTTACATAATTCTTGTTTCTCATGACATTTCTAACATTGCCCACAATTATCAACTTTCTAAGTCTTTCTGAGCAGGAGAAATCGCAAAACATAGTCATTTCTTCATTGCCGTCCAAAAACAACGCTTTTTTGCATTCCTGTCTCACTTTCTCTTAGAAACAATGATTTACATCAATCCTTTTACATAATTCTTGTTTCTCATGACATTTCTACCATTGCCCACAATTATCAACTTTCTAAGTCTTTCTGAGCAGGAGAAATCCCAAAACATAGTCATTTCTTCATTGCCGTACAAAAACAACGCTTTTTGCATTCCTGTCTCACTTTCTCTTAGAAACAATGATTTACATCAATCCTTTTACATAATTCTTGTTTCTCATGACATTTCTAACATTGCCCACAATTATCAACTTTCTAAGTCTTTCTGAGCAGGAGAAATCGCAAAACATAGTCATTTCTTCATTGCCGTACAAAAACAACGCTTTTTTGCATTCCTGTCTCACTTTCTCTTAGAAACAATGATTTACATCAATCCTTTTACATAATTCTTGTTTCTCATGACATTTCTAACATTGCCCACAATTATCAACTTTCTAAGTCTTTCTGAGTAGGAGAAATCGCAAAACATAGTCATTTCTTCATTGCCGTACAAAAACAACGCTTTTTGCATTCCTGTCTCACTTTCTCTTAGAAACAATGATTTACATCAATCCTTTTACATAATTCTTGTTGCTCATGACATTTCTAACATTCCCCACAATTATCAACTTTCTAAGTCTTTCTAAACAGGAGAAATCGCAAAACATAGTCATTTCTTCATTGCCGTCCAAAAACAACGCTTTTTTACACTCCGGTCTCCCTTTCTCTTGAAAACAATGACTTACATCAATTCTTTTACATAATTCTTGTTTCTCATGACATTTCTAACATTGCCCACAATTATCAACTTTCTAAGTCTTTCTGAGCAAGAGAAATCGCAAAACAGTCATTTCTTCATTGCCGTCCAAAAACAACGCTTTTTAACACTCCGGTCTCCCTTTCTCTTGGAAACAATGACTTACATCAATTCTTTTACATAATTCTTGTTTCTCATGACATTTCTAACATTGCCCACAATTATCAACTTTCTAAGTCTTTCTGAGCAGGAGAAATCGCAAAACATAGTCATTTCTTCATTGCCGTCCAAAAACAACGCTTTTTTACACTCCTGTCTCCCTTTCTCTTGGAAACAATGACTTACATCAATTCTTTTACATAATTCTTGTTTCTCATGACATTTCTAACATTGCCCACAATTATCAACTTTCTAAGTCTTTCTGAGCAGGAGAAATCGCAAAACATAGTCATTTCTTCATTGCCGTCCAAAAACAACGCTTTTTTACACTCCGGTCTCCCTTTCTCTTGGAAACAATGACTTACATCAATTCTTTTACATAATTCTTGTTTCTCATGACATTTCTAACATTGCCCACAATTATCAACTTTCTAAGTCTTTCTGAGCAAGAGAAATCAAAAAACAGTCATTTCTTCATTGCCGTCCAAAAACAACACTTTTTTACACTCCGGTCTCCCTTTCTCTTGGAAACAATGACTTACATCAATTCTTTTACATAATTCTTGTTTCTCATGACATTTCTAACATTGCCCACAATTATCAACTTTCTAAGTCTTTCTGAGCAGGAGAAATCGCAAAACATAGTCATTTCTTCATTGCCGTCCAAAAAAAACGCTTTTTTACACTCCTGTCTCCCTTTCTCTTGGAAACAATGACTTACATCAATTCTTTTACATAATTCTTGTTTCTCATGACATTTCTAACATTGCCCACAATTATCAACTTTCTAAGTCTTTCTGAGCAGGAGAAATCGCAAAACATAGTCATTTCTTCATTGCCGTCCAAAAACAACGCTTTTTTGCATTCCTGTCTCACTTTCTCTTAGAAACAATGATTTACATCAATCCTTTTACATAATTCTTGTTTCTCATGACATTTCTACCATTGCCCACAATTATCAACTTTCTAAGTCTTTCTGAGCAGGAGAAATCGCAAAACATAGTCATTTCTTCATTGCCGTCCAAAAACAACGCTTTTTGCATTCCTGTCTCACTTTCTCTTAGAAACAATGATTTACATCAATCCTTTTACATAATTCTTGTTGCTCATGACATTTCTAACATTGCCCACAATTATCAACTTTCTAAGTCTTTCTGAGTAGGAGAAATCGCAAAACATAGTCATTTCTTCATTGCCGTACAAAAACAACGCTTTTTGCATTCCTGTCTCACTTTCTCTTAGAAACAATGATTTACATCAATCCTTTTACATAATTCTTGTTGCTCATGACATTTCTAACATTCCCCACAATTATCAACTTTCTAAGTCTTTCTAAACAGGAGAAATCGCAAAACATAGTCATTTCTTCATTGCCGTACAAAAACAACGCTTTTTTGCATTCCTGTCTCACTTTCTCTTAGAAACAATGATTTACATCAATCCTTTTACATAATTCTTGTTTCTCATGACATTTCTAACATTGCCCACAATTATCAACTTTCTAAGTCTTTCTGAGTAGGAGAAATCGCAAAACATAGTCATTTCTTCATTGCCGTACAAAAACAACGCTTTTTGCATTCCTGTCTCACTTTCTCTTAGAAACAATGATTTACATCAATCCTTTTACATAATTCTTGTTGCTCATGACATTTCTAACATTCCCCACAATTATCAACTTTCTAAGTCTTTCTAAACAGGAGAAATCGTAAAACATAGTCATTTCTTCATTGCCGTCCAAAAACAACGCTTTTTTACACTCCGGTCTCCCTTTCTCTTGAAAACAATGACTTACATCAATTCTTTTACATAATTCTTGTTTCTCATGACATTTCTAACATTGCCCACAATTATCAACTTTCTAAGTCTTTCTGAGCAAGAGAAATCGCAAAACAGTCATTTCTTCATTGCCGTCCAAAAACAACGCTTTTTTACACTCCGGTCTCCCTTTCTCTTGGAAACAATGACTTACATCAATTCTTTTACATAATTCTTGTTTCTCATGACATTTCTAACATTGCCCACAATTATCAACTTTCTAAGTCTTTCTGAGCAGGAGAAATCGCAAAACATAGTCATTTCTTCATTGCCGTCCAAAAACAACGCTTTTTTACACTCCTGTCTCCCTTTCTCTTGGAAACAATGACTTACATCAATTCTTTTACATAATTCTTGTTTCTCATGACATTTCTAACATTGCCCACAATTATCAACTTTCTAAGTCTTTCTGAGCAGGAGAAATCGCAAAACATAGTCATTTCTTCATTGCCGTCCAAAAACAACGCTTTTTTACACTCCGGTCTCCCTTTCTCTTGGAAACAATGACTTACATCAATTCTTTTACATAATTCTTGTTTCTCATGACATTTCTAACATTGCCCACAATTATCAACTTTCTAAGTCTTTCTGAGCAGGAGAAATCGCAAAACAGTCATTTCTTCATTGCCGTCCAAAAACAACGCTTTTTTACACTCCGGTCTCCCTTTCTCTTGGAAACAATGACTTACATCAATTCTTTTACATAATTCTTGTTTCTCATGACATTTCTAACATTGCCCACAATTATCAACTTTCTAAGTCTTTCTGATCAGGAGAAATCGCAAAACATAGTCATTTCTTCATTGCCGTCCAAAAACAACGCTTTTTTACACTCCTGTCTCCCTTTCTCTTGGAAACAATGACTTACATCAATTCTTTTACATAATTCTTGTTTCTCATGACATTTCTAACATTGCCCACAATTATCAACTTTCTAAGTCTTTCTGAGCAGGAGAAATCGCAAAACATAGTCATTTCTTCATTGCCGTCCAAAAACAACGCTTTTTTGCATTCCTGTCTCACTTTCTCTTAGAAACAATGATTTACATCAATCCTTTTACATAATTCTTGTTTCTCATGACATTTCTACCATTGCCCACAATTATCAACTTTCTAAGTCTTTCTGAGCAGGAGAAATCCCAAAACATAGTCATTTCTTCATTGCCGTACAAAAACAACGCTTTTTGCATTCCTGTCTCACTTTCTCTTAGAAACAATGATTTACATGAATCCTTTTACATAATTCTTGTTTCTCATGACATTTCTACCATTGCCCACAATTATCAACTTTCTAAGTCTTTCTGAGCAGGAGAAATCCTAAAACATAGTCATTTCTTCATTGCCGTACAAAAACAACGCTTTTTGCATTCCTGTCTCACTTTCTCTTAGAAACAATGATTTACATCAATCCTTTTACATAATTCTTGTTTCTCATGACATTTCTAACATTGCCCACAATTATCAACTTTCTAAGTCTTTCTGAGCAGGAGAAATCGCAAAACATAGTCATTTCTTCATTGCCGTACAAAAAACAACGCTTTTTGCATTCCTGTCTCACTTTCTCTTAGAAACAATGATTTACATCAATCCTTTTACATAATTCTTGTTGCTCATGACATTTCTAACATTCCCCACAATTATCAACTTTCTAAGTCTTTCTAAACAGGAGAAATCGCAAAACATAGTCATTTCTTCATTGCCGTCCAAAAACAACGCTTTTTTACACTCCGGTCTCCCTTTCTCTTGAAAACAATGACTTACATCAATTCTTTTACATAATTCTTGTTTCTCATGACATTTCTAACATTGCCCACAATTATCAACTTTCTAAGTCTTTCTGAGCAGGAGAAATCGCAAAACAGTCATTTCTTCATTGCCGTCCAAAAACAACGCTTTTTTACACTCCGGTCTCCCTTTCTCTTGGAAACAATGACTTACATCAATTCTTTTACATAATTCTTGTTTCTCATGACATTTCTAACATTGCCCACAATTATCAACTTTCTAAGTCTTTCTGAGCAGGAGAAATCGCAAAACATAGTCATTTCTTCATTGCCGTCCAAAACAACGCTTTTTTACACTCCGGTCTCCCTTTCTCTTGGAAACAATGACTTACATCAATTCTTTTACATAATTCTTGTTTCTCATGACATTTCTAACATTGCCCACAATTATCAACTTTCTAAGTCTTTCTGAGCAAGAGAAATCGCAAAACAGTCATTCTTCATTGCCGTCCAAAAACAACGCTTTTTTACACTCCGGTCTCCCTTTCTCTTGGAAACAATGACTTACATCAATTCTTTTACATAATTCTTGTTTCTCATGACATTTCTAACATTGCCCACAATTATCAACTTTCTAAGTCTTTCTGAGCAGGAGAAATCGCAAAACATAGTCATTTCTTCATTGCCGTCCAAAAACAACGCTTTTTTACACTCCTGTCTCCCTTTCTCTTGGAAACAATGACTTACATCAATTCTTTTACATAATTCTTGTTTCTCATGACATTTCTAACATTGCCCACTATTATCAACTTTTTAAGTCTTTCTGAGCAGGAGAAATCGCAAAACATAGTCATTTCTTCATTGCCGTCCAAAAACAACGCTTTTTTACACTCCGGTCTCCCTTTCTCTTGGAAACAATGACTTACATCAATTCTTTTACATAATTCTTGTTTCTCATGACATTTCTAACATTGCCCACAATTATCAACTTTCTAAGTCTTTCTGAGCAAGAGAAATCAAAAAACAGTCATTTCTTCATTGCCGTCCAAAAACAACGCTTTTTTACACTCCGGTCTCCCTTTCTCTTGGAAACAATGACTTACATCAATTCTTTTACATAATTCTTGTTTCTCATGACATTTCTAACATTGCCCACAATTATCAACTTTCTAAGTCTTTCTGAGCAGGAGAAATCGCAAAACATAGTCATTTCTTCATTGCCGTCCAAAAAAAAACGCTTTTTTACACTCCGGTCTCCCTTTCTCTTGGAAACAATGACTTACATCAATTCTTTTACATAATTCTTGTTTCTCATGACATTTCTAACATTGCCCACAATTATCAACTTTCTAAGTCTTTCTGAGCAGGAGAAATCGCAAAACATAGTCATTTCTTCATTGCCGTCCAAAAACAACGCTTTTTTGCATTCCTGTCTCACTTTCTCTTAGAAACAATGATTTACATCAATCCTTTTACATAATTCTTGTTTCTCATGACATTTCTACCATTGCCCACAATTATCAACTTTCTAAGTCTTTCTGAGCAGGAGAAATCCCAAAACATAGTCATTTCTTCATTGCCGTACAAAAACAACGCTTTTTGCATTCCTGTCTCACTTTCTCTTAGAAACAATGATTTACATCAATCCTTTTACATAATTCTTGTTTCTCATGACATTTCTAACATTGCCCACAATTATCAACTTTCTAAGTCTTTCTGAGCAGGAGAAATCGCAAAACATAGTCATTTCTTCATTGCCGTACAAAAACAACGCTTTTTTGCATTCCTGTCTCACTTTCTCTTAGAAACAATGATTTACATCAATCCTTTTACATAATTCTTGTTTCTCATGACATTTCTAACATTGCCCACAATTATCAACTTTCTAAGTCTTTCTGAGTAGGAGAAATCGCAAAACATAGTCATTTCTTCATTGCCGTACAAAAACAACGCTTTTTGCATTCCTGTCTCACTTTCTCTTAGAAACAATGATTTACATCAATCCTTTTACATAATTCTTGTTGCTCATGACATTTCTAACATTCCCCACAATTATCAACTTTCTAAGTCTTTCTAAACAGGAGAAATCGCAAAACATAGTCATTTCTTCATTGCCGTCCAAAAACAACGCTTTTTTACACTCCGGTCTCCCTTTCTCTTGAAAACAATGACTTACATCAATTCTTTTACATAATTCTTGTTTCTCATGACATTTCTAACATTGCCCACAATTATCAACTTTCTAAGTCTTTCTGAGCAAGAGAAATCGCAAAACAGTCATTTCTTCATTGCCGTCCAAAAACAACGCTTTTTAACACTCCGGTCTCCCTTTCTCTTGGAAACAATGACTTACATCAATTCTTTTACATAATTCTTGTTTCTCATGACATTTCTAACATTGCCCACAATTATCAACTTTCTAAGTCTTTCTGAGCAGGAGAAATCGCAAAACATAGTCATTTCTTCATTGCCGTCCAAAAACAACGCTTTTTTACACTCCTGTCTCCCTTTCTCTTGGAAACAATGACTTACATCAATTCTTTTACATAATTCTTGTTTCTCATGACATTTCTAACATTGCCCACAATTATCAACTTTCTAAGTCTTTCTGAGCAGGAGAAATCGCAAAACATAGTCATTTCTTCATTGCCGTCCAAAAACAACGCTTTTTTACACTCCGGTCTCCCTTTCTCTTGGAAACAATGACTTACATCAATTCTTTTACATAATTCTTGTTTCTCATGACATTTCTAACATTGCCCACAATTATCAACTTTCTAAGTCTTTCTGAGCAAGAGAAATCAAAAAACAGTCATTTCTTCATTGCCGTCCAAAAACAACACTTTTTTACACTCCGGTCTCCCTTTCTCTTGGAAACAATGACTTACATCAATTCTTTTACATAATTCTTGTTTCTCATGACATTTCTAACATTGCCCACAATTATCAACTTTCTAAGTCTTTCTGAGCAGGAGAAATCGCAAAACATAGTCATTTCTTCATTGCCGTCCAAAAAAAAACGCTTTTTTACACTCCTGTCTCCCTTTCTCTTGGAAACAATGACTTACATCAATTCTTTTACATAATTCTTGTTTCTCATGACATTTCTAACATTGCCCACAATTATCAACTTTCTAAGTCTTTCTGAGCAGGAGAAATCGCAAAACATAGTCATTTCTTCATTGCCGTCCAAAAACAACGCTTTTTTGCATTCCTGTCTCACTTTCTCTTAGAAACAATGATTTACATCAATCCTTTTACATAATTCTTGTTTCTCATGACATTTCTACCATTGCCCACAATTATCAACTTTCTAAGTCTTTCTGAGCAGGAGAAATCGCAAAACATAGTCATTTCTTCATTGCCGTCCAAAAACAACGCTTTTTGCATTCCTGTCTCACTTTCTCTTAGAAACAATGATTTACATCAATCCTTTTACATAATTCTTGTTGCTCATGACATTTCTAACATTGCCCACAATTATCAACTTTCTAAGTCTTTCTGAGTAGGAGAAATCGCAAAACATAGTCATTTCTTCATTGCCGTACAAAAACAACGCTTTTTGCATTCCTGTCTCACTTTCTCTTAGAAACAATGATTTACATCAATCCTTTTACATAATTCTTGTTGCTCATGACATTTCTAACATTCCCCACAATTATCAACTTTCTAAGTCTTTCTAAACAGGAGAAATCGCAAAACATAGTCATTTCTTCATTGCCGTACAAAAACAACGCTTTTTTGCATTCCTGTCTCACTTTCTCTTAGAAACAATGATTTACATCAATCCTTTTACATAATTCTTGTTTCTCATGACATTTCTAACATTGCCCACAATTATCAACTTTCTAAGTCTTTCTGAGTAGGAGAAATCGCAAAACATAGTCATTTCTTCATTGCCGTACAAAAACAACGCTTTTTGCATTCCTGTCTCACTTTCTCTTAGAAACAATGATTTACATCAATCCTTTTACATAATTCTTGTTGCTCATGACATTTCTAACATTCCCCACAATTATCAACTTTCTAAGTCTTTCTAAACAGGAGAAATCGTAAAACATAGTCATTTCTTCATTGCCGTCCAAAAACAACGCTTTTTTACACTCCGGTCTCCCTTTCTCTTGAAAACAATGACTTACATCAATTCTTTTACATAATTCTTGTTTCTCATGACATTTCTAACATTGCCCACAATTATCAACTTTCTAAGTCTTTCTGAGCAAGAGAAATCGCAAAACAGTCATTTCTTCATTGCCGTCCAAAAACAACGCTTTTTAACACTCCGGTCTCCCTTTCTCTTGGAAACAATGACTTACATCAATTCTTTTACATAATTCTTGTTTCTCATGACATTTCTAACATTGCCCACAATTATCAACTTTCTAAGTCTTTCTGAGCAGGAGAAATCGCAAAACATAGTCATTTCTTCATTGCCGTCCAAAAACAACGCTTTTTTACACTCCTGTCTCCCTTTCTCTTGGAAACAATGACTTACATCAATTCTTTTACATAATTCTTGTTTCTCATGACATTTCTAACATTGCCCACAATTATCAACTTTCTAAGTCTTTCTGAGCAGGAGAAATCGCAAAACATAGTCATTTCTTCATTGCCGTCCAAAAACAACGCTTTTTTACACTCCGGTCTCCCTTTCTCTTGGAAACAATGACTTACATCAATTCTTTTACATAATTCTTGTTTCTCATGACATTTCTAACATTGCCCACAATTATCAACTTTCTAAGTCTTTCTGAGCAAGAGAAATCAAAAAACAGTCATTTCTTCATTGCCGTCCAAAAACAACACTTTTTTACACTCCGGTCTCCCTTTCTCTTGGAAACAATGACTTACATCAATTCTTTTACATAATTCTTGTTTCTCATGACATTTCTAACATTGCCCACAATTATCAACTTTCTAAGTCTTTCTGAGCAGGAGAAATCGCAAAACATAGTCATTTCTTCATTGCCGTCCAAAAAAAACGCTTTTTTACACTCCTGTCTCCCTTTCTCTTGGAAACAATGACTTACATCAATTCTTTTACATAATTCTTGTTTCTCATGACATTTCTAACATTGCCCACAATTATCAACTTTCTAAGTCTTTCTGAGCAGGAGAAATCGCAAAACATAGTCATTTCTTCATTGCCGTCCAAAAACAACGCTTTTTTGCATTCCTGTCTCACTTTCTCTTAGAAACAATGATTTACATCAATCCTTTTACATAATTCTTGTTTCTCATGACATTTCTACCATTGCCCACAATTATCAACTTTCTAAGTCTTTCTGAGCAGGAGAAATCGCAAAACATAGTCATTTCTTCATTGCCGTCCAAAAACAACGCTTTTTGCATTCCTGTCTCACTTTCTCTTAGAAACAATGATTTACATCAATCCTTTTACATAATTCTTGTTGCTCATGACATTTCTAACATTGCCCACAATTATCAACTTTCTAAGTCTTTCTGAGTAGGAGAAATCGCAAAACATAGTCATTTCTTCATTGCCGTACAAAAACAACGCTTTTTGCATTCCTGTCTCACTTTCTCTTAGAAACAATGATTTACATCAATCCTTTTACATAATTCTTGTTGCTCATGACATTTCTAACATTCCCCACAATTATCAACTTTCTAAGTCTTTCTAAACAGGAGAAATCGCAAAACATAGTCATTTCTTCATTGCCGTACAAAAACAACGCTTTTTTGCATTCCTGTCTCACTTTCTCTTAGAAACAATGATTTACATCAATCCTTTTACATAATTCTTGTTTCTCATGACATTTCTAACATTGCCCACAATTATCAACTTTCTAAGTCTTTCTGAGTAGGAGAAATCGCAAAACATAGTCATTTCTTCATTGCCGTACAAAAACAACGCTTTTTGCATTCCTGTCTCACTTTCTCTTAGAAACAATGATTTACATCAATCCTTTTACATAATTCTTGTTGCTCATGACATTTCTAACATTCCCCACAATTATCAACTTTCTAAGTCTTTCTAAACAGGAGAAATCGTAAAACATAGTCATTTCTTCATTGCCGTCCAAAAACAACGCTTTTTTACACTCCGGTCTCCCTTTCTCTTGAAAACAATGACTTACATCAATTCTTTTACATAATTCTTGTTTCTCATGACATTTCTAACATTGCCCACAATTATCAACTTTCTAAGTCTTTCTGAGCAAGAGAAATCGCAAAACAGTCATTTCTTCATTGCCGTCCAAAAACAACGCTTTTTTACACTCCGGTCTCCCTTTCTCTTGGAAACAATGACTTACATCAATTCTTTTACATAATTCTTGTTTCTCATGACATTTCTAACATTGCCCACAATTATCAACTTTCTAAGTCTTTCTGAGCAGGAGAAATCGCAAAACATAGTCATTTCTTCATTGCCGTCCAAAAACAACGCTTTTTACACTCCTGTCTCCCTTTCTCTTGGAAACAATGACTTACATCAATTCTTTTACATAATTCTTGTTTCTCATGACATTTCTAACATTGCCCACAATTATCAACTTTCTAAGTCTTTCTGAGCAGGAGAAATCGCAAACATAGTCATTTCTTCATTGCCGTCCAAAAACAACGCTTTTTTACACTCCGGTCTCCCTTTCTCTTGGAAACAATGACTTACATCAATTCTTTTACATAATTCTTGTTTCTCATGACATTTCTAACATTGCCCACAATTATCAACTTTCTAAGTCTTTCTGAGCAGGAGAAATCGCAAAACAGTCATTTCTTCATTGCCGTCCAAAAACAACGCTTTTTTACACTCCGGTCTCCCTTTCTCTTGGAAACAATGACTTACATCAATTCTTTTACATAATTCTTGTTTCTCATGACATTTCTAACATTGCCCACAATTATCAACTTTCTAAGTCTTTCTGAGCAGGAGAAATCGCAAAACATAGTCATTTCTTCATTGCCGTCCAAAAACAACGCTTTTTTACACTCCTGTCTCCCTTTCTCTTGGAAACAATGACTTACATCAATTCTTTTACATAATTCTTGTTTCTCATGACATTTCTAACATTGCCCACAATTATCAACTTTCTAAGTCTTTCTGAGCAGGAGAAATCGCAAAACATAGTCATTTCTTCATTGCCGTCCAAAAACAACGCTTTTTTGCATTCCTGTCTCACTTTCTCTTAGAAACAATGATTTACATCAATCCTTTTACATAATTCTTGTTTCTCATGACATTTCTACCATTGCCCACAATTATCAACTTTCTAAGTCTTTCTGAGCAGGAGAAATCCCAAAACATAGTCATTTCTTCATTGCCGTACAAAAACAACGCTTTTTGCATTCCTGTCTCACTTTCTCTTAGAAACAATGATTTACATGAATCCTTTTACATAATTCTTGTTTCTCATGACATTTCTACCATTGCCCACAATTATCAACTTTCTAAGTCTTTCTGAGCAGGAGAAATCCTAAAACATAGTCATTTCTTCATTGCCGTACAAAAACAACGCTTTTTGCATTCCTGTCTCACTTTCTCTTAGAAACAATGATTTACATCAATCCTTTTACATAATTCTTGTTTCTCATGACATTTCTAACATTGCCCACAATTATCAACTTTCTAAGTCTTTCTGAGCAGGAGAAATCGCAAAACATAGTCATTTCTTCATTGCCGTACAAAAACAACGCTTTTTGCATTCCTGTCTCACTTTCTCTTAGAAACAATGATTTACATCAATCCTTTTACATAATTCTTGTTGCTCATGACATTTCTAACATTCCCCACAATTATCAACTTTCTAAGTCTTTCTAAACAGGAGAAATCGCAAAACATAGTCATTTCTTCATTGCCGTACAAAAACAACGCTTTTTTGCATTCCTGTCTC
This sequence comes from Mixophyes fleayi, assembly GCF_038048845.1. Lineage (NCBI taxonomy): Eukaryota > Metazoa > Chordata > Amphibia > Anura > Limnodynastidae > Mixophyes > Mixophyes fleayi. Next base: position 59,482 of record NW_027446140.1, on the reverse strand, counting down.
ACTTTCTCTTAGAAACAATGATTTACATCAATCCTTTTACATAATTCTTGTTTCTCATGACATTTCTAACATTGCCCACAATTATCAACTTTCTAAGTCTTTCTGAGCAAGAGAAATCGCAAAACAGTCATTTCTTCATTGCCGTCCAAAAACAACGCTTTTTTACACTCCTGTCTCCCTTTCTCTTGGAAACAATGACTTACATCAATTCTTTTACATAATTCTTGTTTCTCATGACATTTCTAACATTGCCCACAATTATCAACTTTCTAAGTCTTTCTGAGCAGGAGAAATCGCAAAACATAGTCATTTCTTCATTGCCGTCCAAAAACAACGCTTTTTTACACTCCGGTCTCCCTTTCTCTTGGAAACAATGACTTACATCAATTCTTTTACATAATTCTTGTTTCTCATGACATTTCTAACATTGCCCACAATTATCAACTTTCTAAGTCTTTCTGAGCAGGAGAAATCGCAAAACAGTCATTTCTTCATTGCCGTCCAAAAACAACGCTTTTTTACACTCCGGTCTCCCTTTCTCTTGGAAACAATGACTTACATCAATTCTTTTACATAATTCTTGTTTCTCATGACATTTCTAACATTGCCCACAATTATCAACTTTCTAAGTCTTTCTGAGCAGGAGAAATCGCAAAACATAGTCATTTCTTCATTGCCGTCCAAAAACAACGCTTTTTTACACTCCGGTCTCCCTTTCTCTTGGAAACAATGACTTACATCAATTCTTTTACATAATTCTTGTTTCTCATGACATTTCTAACATTGCCCACAATTATCAACTTTCTAAGTCTTTCTGAGCAAGAGAAATCGCAAAACAGTCATTTCTTCATTGCCGTCCAAAAACAACGCTTTTTTACACTCCGGTCTCCCTTTCTCTTGGAAACAATGACTTACATCAATTCTTTTACATAATTCTTGTTTCTCATGACATTTCTAACATTGCCCACAATTATCAACTTTCTAAGTCTTTCTGAGCAGGAGAAATCGCAAAACATAGTCATTTCTTCATTGCCGTCCAAAAACAACGCTTTTTTACACTCCTGTCTCCCTTTCTCTTGGAAACAATGACTTACATCAATTCTTTTACATAATTCTTGTTTCTCATGACATTTCTAACATTGCCCACTATTATCAACTTTTTAAGTCTTTCTGAGCAGGAGAAATCGCAAAACATAGTCATTTCTTCATTGCCGTCCAAAAACAACGCTTTTTTACACTCCGGTCTCCCTTTCTCTTGGAAACAATGACTTACATCAATTCTTTTACATAATTCTTGTTTCTCATGACATTTCTAACATTGCCCACAATTATCAACTTTCTAAGTCTTTCTGAGCAAGAGAAATCAAAAAACAGTCATTTCTTCATTGCCGTCCAAAAACAACGCTTTTTTACACTCCGGTCTCCCTTTCTCTTGGAAACAATGACTTACATCAATTCTTTTACATAATTCTTGTTTCTCATGACATTTCTAACATTGCCCACAATTATCAACTTTCTAAGTCTTTCTGAGCAGGAGAAATCGCAAAACATAGTCATTTCTTCATTGCCGTCCAAAAAAAACGCTTTTTTACACTCCGGTCTCCCTTTCTCTTGGAAACAATGACTTACATCAATTCTTTTACATAATTCTTGTTTCTCATGACATTTCTAACATTGCCCACAATTATCAACTTTCTAAGTCTTTCTGAGCAGGAGAAATCGCAAAACATAGTCATTTCTTCATTGCCGTCCAAAAACAACGCTTTTTTGCATTCCTGTCTCACTTTCTCTTAGAAACAATGATTTACATCAATCCTTTTACATAATTCTTGTTTCTCATGACATTTCTACCATTGCCCACAATTATCAACTTTCTAAGTCTTTCTGAGCAGGAGAAATCCCAAAACATAGTCATTTCTTCATTGCCGTACAAAAACAACGCTTTTTGCATTCCTGTCTCACTTTCTCTTAGAAACAATGATTTACATCAATCCTTTTACATAATTCTTGTTTCTCATGACATTTCTAACATTGCCCACAATTATCAACTTTCTAAGTCTTTCTGAGCAGGAGAAATCGCAAAACATAGTCATTTCTTCATTGCCGTACAAAAACAACGCTTTTTTGCATTCCTGTCTCACTTTCTCTTAGAAACAATGATTTACATCAATCCTTTTACATAATTCTTGTTTCTCATGACATTTCTAACATTGCCCACAATTATCAACTTTCTAAGTCTTTCTGAGTAGGAGAAATCGCAAAACATAGTCATTTCTTCATTGCCGTACAAAAACAACGCTTTTTGCATTCCTGTCTCACTTTCTCTTAGAAACAATGATTTACATCAATCCTTTTACATAATTCTTGTTGCTCATGACATTTCTAACATTCCCCACAATTATCAACTTTCTAAGTCTTTCTAAACAGGAGAAATCGCAAAACATAGTCATTTCTTCATTGCCGTCCAAAAACAACGCTTTTTTACACTCCGGTCTCCCTTTCTCTTGAAAACAATGACTTACATCAATTCTTTTACATAATTCTTGTTTCTCATGACATTTCTAACATTGCCCACAATTATCAACTTTCTAAGTCTTTCTGAGCAAGAGAAATCGCAAAACAGTCATTTCTTCATTGCCGTCCAAAAACAACGCTTTTTAACACTCCGGTCTCCCTTTCTCTTGGAAACAATGACTTACATCAATTCTTTTACATAATTCTTGTTTCTCATGACATTTCTAACATTGCCCACAATTATCAACTTTCTAAGTCTTTCTGAGCAGGAGAAATCGCAAAACATAGTCATTTCTTCATTGCCGTCCAAAAACAACGCTTTTTTACACTCCTGTCTCCCTTTCTCTTGGAAACAATGACTTACATCAATTCTTTTACATAATTCTTGTTTCTCATGACATTTCTAACATTGCCCACAATTATCAACTTTCTAAGTCTTTCTGAGCAGGAGAAATCGCAAAACATAGTCATTTCTTCATTGCCGTCCAAAAACAACGCTTTTTTACACTCCGGTCTCCCTTTCTCTTGGAAACAATGACTTACATCAATTCTTTTACATAATTCTTGTTTCTCATGACATTTCTAACATTGCCCACAATTATCAACTTTCTAAGTCTTTCTGAGCAAGAGAAATCAAAAAACAGTCATTTCTTCATTGCCGTCCAAAAACAACACTTTTTTACACTCCGGTCTCCCTTTCTCTTGGAAACAATGACTTACATCAATTCTTTTACATAATTCTTGTTTCTCATGACATTTCTAACATTGCCCACAATTATCAACTTTCTAAGTCTTTCTGAGCAGGAGAAATCGCAAAACATAGTCATTTCTTCATTGCCGTCCAAAAAAAACGCTTTTTTACACTCCTGTCTCCCTTTCTCTTGGAAACAATGACTTACATCAATTCTTTTACATAATTCTTGTTTCTCATGACATTTCTAACATTGCCCACAATTATCAACTTTCTAAGTCTTTCTGAGCAGGAGAAATCGCAAAACATAGTCATTTCTTCATTGCCGTCCAAAAACAACGCTTTTTTGCATTCCTGTCTCACTTTCTCTTAGAAACAATGATTTACATCAATCCTTTTACATAATTCTTGTTTCTCATGACATTTCTACCATTGCCCACAATTATCAACTTTCTAAGTCTTTCTGAGCAGGAGAAATCGCAAAACATAGTCATTTCTTCATTGCCGTCCAAAAACAACGCTTTTTGCATTCCTGTCTCACTTTCTCTTAGAAACAATGATTTACATCAATCCTTTTACATAATTCTTGTTGCTCATGACATTTCTAACATTGCCCACAATTATCAACTTTCTAAGTCTTTCTGAGTAGGAGAAATCGCAAAACATAGTCATTTCTTCATTGCCGTACAAAAACAACGCTTTTTGCATTCCTGTCTCACTTTCTCTTAGAAACAATGATTTACATCAATCCTTTTACATAATTCTTGTTGCTCATGACATTTCTAACATTCCCCACAATTATCAACTTTCTAAGTCTTTCTAAACAGGAGAAATCGCAAAACATAGTCATTTCTTCATTGCCGTACAAAAACAACGCTTTTTTGCATTCCTGTCTCACTTTCTCTTAGAAACAATGATTTACATCAATCCTTTTACATAATTCTTGTTTCTCATGACATTTCTAACATTGCCCACAATTATCAACTTTCTAAGTCTTTCTGAGTAGGAGAAATCGCAAAACATAGTCATTTCTTCATTGCCGTACAAAAACAACGCTTTTTGCATTCCTGTCTCACTTTCTCTTAGAAACAATGATTTACATCAATCCTTTTACATTATTCTTGTTGCTCATGACATTTCTAACATTCCCCACAATTATCAACTTTCTAAGTCTTTCTAAACAGGAGAAATCGTAAAACATAGTCATTTCTTCATTGCCGTCCAAAAACAACGCTTTTTTACACTCCGGTCTCCCTTTCTCTTGAAAACAATGACTTACATCAATTCTTTTACATAATTCTTGTTTCTCATGACATTTCTAACATTGCCCACAATTATCAACTTTCTAAGTCTTTCTGAGCAAGAGAAATCGCAAAACAGTCATTTCTTCATTGCCGTCCAAAAACAACGCTTTTTTACACTCCGGTCTCCCTTTCTCTTGGAAACAATGACTTACATCAATTCTTTTACATAATTCTTGTTTCTCATGACATTTCTAACATTGCCCACAATTATCAACTTTCTAAGTCTTTCTGAGCAGGAGAAATCGCAAAACATAGTCATTTCTTCATTGCCGTCCAAAAACAACGCTTTTTTACACTCCTGTCTCCCTTTCTCTTGGAAACAATGACTTACATCAATTCTTTTACATAATTCTTGTTTCTCATGACATTTATAACATTGCCCACAATTATCAACTTTCTAAGTCTTTCTGAGCAGGAGAAATCGCAAAACATAGTCATTTCTTCATTGCCGTCCAAAAACAACGCTTTTTTACACTCCGGTCTCCCTTTCTCTTGGAAACAATGACTTACATCAATTCTTTTACATAATTCTTGTTTCTCATGACATTTCTAACATTGCCCACAATTATCAACTTTCTAAGTCTTTCTTTCTTTCTGAGCAGGAGAAATCGCAAAACAGTCCATTTCTTCATTGCCGTCCAAAAACAACGCTTTTTTTACACTCCGGTCTCCCTTTCTCTTGGAAACAATGACTTACATCAATTCTTTTACATAATTCTTGTTTCTCATGACATTTCTAACATTGCCCACAATTATCAACTTTCTAAGTCTTTCTGAGCAGGAGAAATCGCAAAACATAGTCATTTCTTCATTGCCGTCCAAAAACAACGCTTTTTTACACTCCTGTCTCCCTTTCTCTTGGAAAACATGACTTACATCAATTCTTTTACATAATTCTTGTTTCTCATGACATTTCTAACATTGCCCAAATTATCAACTTTCTAAGTCTTTCTGAGCAGGAGAAATCGCAAAACAAGTCATTTCTTCATTGCCGTCCAAAAACAACGCTTTTTTGCATTCCTGTCTCACTTTCTCTTAGAAACAATGATTTACATCAATCCTTTTACATAATTCTTGTTTCTCATGACATTTCTACCATTGCCCACAATTATCAACTTTCTAAGTCTTTCTGAGCAGGAGAAATCCCAAACATAGTCATTTCTTCATTGCCGTACAAAAACAACGCTTTTTGCATTCCTGTCTCACTTTCTCTTAGAACAATGATTTACATGAATCCTTTTACATAATTCTTGTTTCTCATGACATTTCTACCATTGCCCACAATTATCAACTTTCTAAGTCTTTCTGAGCAGGAGAAATCCTAAAACATAGTCATTTCTTCATTGCCGTACAAAAACAACGCTTTTTGCATTCCTGTCTCACTTTCTCTTAGAAACAATGATTTACATCAATCCTTTACATAATTCTTGTTTCTCATGACATTTCTAACATTGCCACAATTATCAACTTTCTAAGTCTTCTGAGCAGGAGAATCGCAAAACATAGTCATTCTTCATTGCCGTACAAAAACAACGCTTTTTGCATTCCTGTCTCACTTTCTCTTAGAAACAATGATTTACATCAATCCTTTTACATAATTCTTGTTGCTCATGACATTCTAACATTCCCCACAATTATCAACTTTCTAAGTCTTTCTAAACAGGAGAAATCGCAAAACATAGTCATTTCTTCATTGCCGTACAAAAACAACGCTTTTTTGCATTCCTGTCTCACTTTCTCTTAGAAACAATGATTTACATCAATCCTTTTACATAATTCTTGTTTCTCATGACATTTCTAACATTGCCCACAATTATCAACTTTCTAAGTCTTTCTGAGCAGAGAAATCGCAAAACAGTCATTTCTTCATTGCCGTCCAAAACAACGCTTTTTTTACACTCCGGTCTCCCTTTCTCTTGAAAACAATGACTTACATCAATTCTTTTACATAATTCTTGTTTCTCATGACATTTCTAACATTGCCCACAATTATCAACTTTCTAAGTCTTTCTGAGCAGGAGAAATCGCAAAACATAGTCATTTCTTCATTGCCGTCCAAAAACAACGCTTTTTTACACTCCTGTCTCCCTTTCTCTTGGAAACAATGACTTACATCAATTCTTTTACATAATTCTTGTTTCTCATTGACATTCTAACATTGCCCACAATTATCAACTTTCTAAGTCTTTCTGAGCAGGAGAAATCGCAAAACATAGTCATTTCTTCATTGCCGTCCAAAAACAACGCTTTTTTACACTCCGGTCTCCCTTTCTCTTGGAAACAATGACTTACATCAATTCTTTTACATAATTCTTGTTTCTCATGACATTTCTAACATTGCCCCACAATTATCAACTTTCTAAGTCTTCTGAGCAAGAGAAATCAAAAAACAGTCATTTCTTCATTGCCGTCCAAAAACAACGCTTTTTTTACACTCCGGTCTCCCTTTCTCTTGGAAACAATGACTTACATCAATTCTTTTACATAATTCTTGTTTCTCATGACATTTCTAACATTGCCCACAATTATCAACTTTCTAAGTCTTTCTGAGCAGGAGAAATCGCAAAACATAGTCATTTCTTCATTGCCGTCCAAAAAAACCGCTTTTTTACACTCCTGTCTCCCTTTCTCTTGGAAACAATGACTTACATCAATTCTTTTACATAATTCTTGTTTCTCATGACATTTCTAACATTGCCCACAATTATCAACTTTCTAAGTCTTTCTGAGCAGGAGAAATCGCAAAACATAGTCATTTCTTCATTGCCGTCCAAAAACAACGCTTTTTTGCATTCCTGTCTCACTTTCTCTTAGAAACAATGATTTACATCAATCCTTTTACATAATTCTTGTTTCTCATGACATTTCTACCATTGCCCACAATTATCAACTTTCTAAGTCTTTCTGAGCAGGAGAAATCCCAAAACATAGTCATTTCTTCATTGCCGTACAAAAACAACGCTTTTTGCATTCCTGTCTCACTGTCTCTTAGAAACAATGATTTACATCAATCCTTTTACATAATTCTTGTTTCTCATGACATTTCTAACATTGCCCACAATTATCAACTTTCTAAGTCTTTCTGAGCAGGAGAAATCGCAAAACATAGTCATTTCTTCATTGCCGTACAAAAACAACGCTTTTTTGCATTCCTGTCTCACTTTCTCTTAGAAACAATGATTTACATCAATCCTTTTACATAATTCTTGTTTCTCATGACATTTCTAACATTGCCCACAATTATCAACTTTCTAAGTCTTTCTGAGTAGGAGAAATCGCAAAACATAGTCAATTCTTCATTGCCGTACAAAAACAACGCTTTTTGCATTCCTGTCTCACTTTCTCTTAGAAACAATGATTTACATCAATCCTTTTACATAATTCTTGTTGCTCATGACATTTCTAACATTCCCCACAATTATCAACTTTCTAAGTCTTTCTAAACAGGAGAAATCGCAAAACATAGTCATTTCTTCATTGCCGTACAAAAACAACGCTTTTTTGCATTCCTGTCTCACTTTCTCTTAGAAACAATGATTTACATCAATCCTTTTACATAATTCTTGTTTCTCATGACATTTCTAACATTGCCCACAATTATCAACTTTCTAAGTCTTTCTGAGCAAGAGAAATCGCAAAACAGTCATTTCTTCATTGCCGTCCAAAAACAACGCTTTTTTACACTCCATGCTCCCTTTCTCTTGAAAACAATGACTTACATCAATTCTTTTACATAATTCTTGTTTCTCATGACATTTCTAACATTGCCCACAATTATCAACTTTCTAAGTCTTTCTGAGCAAGAGAAATCGCAAAACAGTCATTTCTTCATTGCCGTCCAAAAACAACGCTTTTTTACACTCCGGTCTCCCTTTCTCTTGAAAACAATGACTTACATCAATTCTTTTACATAATTCTTGTTTCTCATGACATTTCTAACATTGCCCACAATTATCAACTTTCTAAGTCTTTCTGAGCAGGAGAAATCGCAAAACATAGTCATTTCTTCATTGCCGTCCAAAAACAACGCTTTTTTACACTCCTGTCTCCCTTTCTCTTGGAAACAATGACTTACATCAATTCTTTTACATAATTCTTGTTTCTCATGACATTTCTAACATTGCCCACAATTATCAACTTTCTAAGTCTTTCTGAGCAGGAGAAATCGCAAAACATAGTCATTTCTTCATTGCCGTCCAAAAACAACGCTTTTTTACACTCCGGTCTCCCTTTCTCTTGGAAACAATGACTTACATCAATTCTTTTACATAATTCTTGTTTCTCATGACATTTCTAACATTGCCCACAATTATCAACTTTCTAAGTCTTTCTGAGCAAGAGAAATCAAAAAACAGTCATTTCTTCATTGCCGTCCAAAAACAACGCTTTTTTACACTCCGGTCTCCCTTTCTCTTGGAAACAATGACTTACATCAATTCTTTTACATAATTCTTGTTTCTCATGACATTTCTAACATTGCCCACAATTATCAACTTTCTAAGTCTTTCTGAGCAGGAGAAATCGCAAAACATAGTCATTTCTTCATTGCCGTCCAAAAAAACCGCTTTTTTACACTCCTGTCTCCCTTTCTCTTGGAAACAATGACTTACATCAATTCTTTTACATAATTCTTGTTTCTCATGACATTTCTAACATTGCCCACAATTATCAACTTTCTAAGTCTTTCTGAGCAGGAGAAATCGCAAAACATAGTCATTTCTTCATTGCCGTCCAAAAACAACGCTTTTTTGCATTCCTGTCTCACTTTCTCTTAGAAACAATGATTTACATCAATCCTTTTACATAATTCTTGTTTCTCATGACATTTCTACCATTGCCCACAATTATCAACTTTCTAAGTCTTTCTGAGCAGGAGAAATCCCAAAACATAGTCATTTCTTCATTGCCGTACAAAAACAACGCTTTTTGCATTCCTGTCTCACTGTCTCTTAGAAACAATGATTTACATCAATCCTTTTACATAATTCTTGTTTCTCATGACATTTCTAACATTGCCCACAATTATCAACTTTCTAAGTCTTTCTGAGCAGGAGAAATCGCAAAACATAGTCATTTCTTCATTGCCGTACAAAAACAACGCTTTTTTGCATTCCTGTCTCACTTTCTCTTAGAAACAATGATTTACATCAATCCTTTTACATAATTCTTGTTTCTCATGACATTTCTAACATTGCCCACAATTATCAACTTTCTAAGTCTTTCTGAGTAGGAGAAATCGCAAAACATAGTCAATTCTTCATTGCCGTACAAAAACAACGCTTTTTGCATTCCTGTCTCACTTTCTCTTAGAAACAATGATTTACATCAATCCTTTTACATAATTCTTGTTGCTCATGACATTTCTAACATTCCCCACAATTATCAACTTTCTAAGTCTTTCTAAACAGGAGAAATCGCAAAACATAGTCATTTCTTCATTGCCGTACAAAAACAACGCTTTTTTGCATTCCTGTCTCACTTTCTCTTAGAAACAATGATTTACATCAATCCTTTTACATAATTCTTGTTTCTCATGACATTTCTAACATTGCCCACAATTATCAACTTTCTAAGTCTTTCTGAGCAAGAGAAATCGCAAAACAGTCATTTCTTCATTGCCGTCCAAAAACAACGCTTTTTTACACTCCAGTCTCCCTTTCTCTTGAAAACAATGACTTACATCAATTCTTTTACATAATTCTTGTTTCTCATGACATTTCTAACATTGCCCACAATTATCAACTTTCTAAGTCTTTCTGAGCAAGAGAAATCGCAAAACAGTCATTTCTTCATTGCCGTCCAAAAACAATGCTTTTTTACACTCCGGTCTCCCTTTCTCTTGGAAACAATGACTTACATCAATTCTTTTACATAATTCTTGTTTCTCATGACATTTCTAACAGTGCCCACAATTATCAACTTTCTAAGTCTTTCTGAGCAGGAGAAATCGCAAAAACATAGTCATTTCTTCATTGCCGTCCAAAAACAACGCTTTTTTACACTCCTGTCTCCCCTTTCTCTTGGAAACAATGACTTACATCAATTCTTTTTACATAATTCTTGTTTCTCATGACATTCTAACATTGCCCACAATTATCAACTTTCTAAGTCTTTTCTGAGCAGGAGAAATCGCAAAACATAGTCATTTCTTCATTGCCGTCCAAAAACAATGCTTTTTTACACTCCGGTCTCCCTTTCTCTTGGAAACAATGACTTACATCAATTCTTTTACATAATTCTTGTTTCTCATGACATTTCTAACATTGCCCACAATTATCAACTTTCTAAGTCTTTCTGAGCAGGAGAAATCGCAAACATAGTCATTTCTTCATTGCCGTCCAAAACACGCTTTTTTACACTCCTGTCTCCCTTTCTCTTGGAAACAATGACTTACATCAATTCTTTTACATAATTCTTGTTTCTCATGACATTTCTAACATTGCCCACAATTATCAACTTTCTAAGTCTTTCTGAGCAGGAGAAATCGCAAAACATAGTCATTTCTTCATTGCCGTCCAAAAACAACGCTTTTTTACACTCCGGTCTCCCTTTCTCTTGGAAACAATGACTTACATCAATTCTTTTACATAATTCTTGTTTCTCATGACATTTCTAACATTGCCCACAATTATCAACTTTCTAAGTCTTTCTGAGCAGGAGAAATCGCAAAACATAGTCATTTCTTCATTGCCGTCCAAAAACAACGCTTTTTTACACTCCTGTCTCCCTTTCTCTTGGAAACAATGACTTACATCAATTCTTTTACATAATTCTTGTTTCTCATGACATTTCTAACATTGCCCACAATTATCAACTTTCTAAGTCTTTCTGAGCAGGAGAAATCGCAAAACATAGTCATTCTTCATTGCCGTCCAAAACAACGCTTTTTTACACTCCTGTCTCCCTTTCTCTTGGAAACAATGACTTACATCAATTCTTTTACATAATTCTTGTTTCAAATGACATTTCTAACATTGCCACAATTATCAACTTTCTAAGTCTTTCTGAGCAAGAGAAATCCGCAAAACAGTCATTTCTTCATTGCCGTCCAAAAACAACGCTTTTTACACTCCGGTCTCCCTTTCTCTTGGAAACAATGACTTACATCAATTCTTTTACATAATTCTTGTTTCAAATGACATTTCTAACATTGCCCACAATTATCAACTTTCTAAGTCTTTCTGAGCAAGAGAAATCGCAAAACAGTCATTTCTTCATTGCCGTCCAAAAACAACGCTTTTTTACACTCCGGTCTCCCTTTCTCTTGGAAACAATGACTTACATCAATTCTTTTACATAATTCTTGTTTCTCATGACATTTCTAACATTGCCCACAATTATCAACTTTCTAAGTCTTTCTGAGCAGGAGAAATCGCAAAACATAGTCATTTCTTCATTGCTGTCCAAAAACAACGCTTTTTTTACACTCCTGTCTCCCTTTCTCTTGGAAACAATGACTTACATCAATTCTTTTACATAATTCTTGTTTCTCATGACATTTCTAACATTGCCCACAATTATCAACTTTCTAAGTCTTTCTGAGCAGGAGAAATCGCAAAACATAGTCATTTCTTCATTGCCGTCCAAAAACAACGCTTTTTTACACTCCGGTCTCCCTTTCTCTTGGAAACAATGACTTACATCAATTCTTTTACATAATTCTTGTTTCTCATGACATTTCTAACATTGCCCACAATTATCAACTTTCTAAGTCTTTCTGAGCAAGAGAAATCGCCAAAAACAGTCATTTCTTCATTGCCGTCCAAAACAACGCTTTTTTACACTCCGGTCTCCCTTTCTCTGGAAACAATGACTTACATCAATTCTTTTACATAATTCTTGTTTCTCATGACATTTCTAACATTGCCCACAATTATCAACTTTCTAAGTCTTTCTGAGCAGGAGAAATCGCAAAACATAGTCATTTCTTCATTGCCGTCCAAAAACAACGCTTTTTTACACTCCTGTCTCCCTTTCTCTTGGAAACAATGACTTACATCAATTCTTTTACATAATTCTTGTTTCTCATGACATTTCTAACATTGCCCACAATTATCAACTTTCTAAGTCTTTCTGAGCAGGAGAAATCGCAAAACATAGTCATTTCTTCATTGCCGTCCAAAAACAACGCTTTTTTACACTCCGGTCTCCCTTTCTCTTGGAAACAATGACTTACAATCAATTCTTTTACATAATTCTTGTTTCTCATGACATTTCTAACATTGCCCACAATTATCAACTTTCTAAGTCTTTCTGAGCAAGAGAAATCGCAAAACAGTCATTTCTTCATTGCCGTCCAAAAACAACGCTTTTTACAACTCGGTCTCCCTTTCTCTTGGAAACAATTACTTACATCAATTCTTTACATAATTCTTGTTTCTCATGACATTTCTAACATGCCCACAATTATCAACTTTCTAAGTCTTTCTGAGCAATGAGAAATCGCAAAACAGTCATTTCTTCATTGCCGTCCAAAAACAACGCTTTTTACACTCCGGTCTCCCTTTCTCTTGGAAACAATGACTACATCAATTCTTTTACATAATTCTTGTTTCTCATGACATTTCTAACATTTCCCACAATTATCTACTTTCTAAGTCTTTCTGAGCAGGAGAAATCGCAAAACATAGTCATTTCTTCATTGCCGTACAAAAACAACGCTTTTTTGCATTCCTGTCTCACTTTCTCTTAAAACAATGATTTACATCAATCCTTTTACATAATTCTTGTTCTCATGACATTTCTAACATTGCCCACAATTATCAACTTTCTAAGTCTTTCTGAGTAGGAGAAATCGCAAAACATAGTCATTTTCTTCATTGCCGTACAAAAATAACGCTTTTTGCATTCCTGTCTCACTTTCTCTTAGAAACAATGATTTACATCAATCCTTTTACATAATTCTTGTTGCTCATGACATTTCTAACATTCCCCACAATTATCAACTTTCTAAGTCTTTCTAAACAGGAGAAATCGCAAAACATAGTCATTTCTTCATTGCCGTACAAAAACAACGCTTTTTTGCATTCCTGTCTCACTTTCTCTTAGAAACAATGATTTACATCAATCCTTTTACATAATTCTTGTTTCTCATGACATTTCTAACATTGCCCACAATTATCAACTTTCTAAGTCTTTCTGAGCAAGAGAAATCGCAAAACAGTCATTTCTTCATTGCCGTCCAAAAACAACGCTTTTTTACACTCCGGTCTCCCTTTCTCTTGAAAACAATGACTTACATCAATTCTTTTACATAATTCTTGTTTCTCATGACATTTCTAACATTGCCCACAATTATCAACTTTCTAAGTCTTTCTGAGCAAGAGAAATCGCAAAACAGTCATTTCTTCATTGCCGTCCAAAAACAACGCTTTTTTACACTCCGGTCTCCCTTTCTCTTGGAAACAATGACTTACATCAATTCTTTTACATAATTCTTGTTTCTCATGACATTTCTAACATTGCCCACAATTATCAACTTTCTAAGTCTTTCTGAGCAGGAGAAATCGCAAAACATAGTCATTTCTTCATTGCCGTCCAAAAACAACGCTTTTTTACACTCCTGTCTCCCTTTCTCTTGGAAACAATGACTTACATCAATTCTTTTACATAATTCTTGTTTCAAATGACATTTCTAACATTGCCCACAATTATCAACTTTCTAAGTCTTTCTGAGCAAGAGAAATCGCAAAACAGTCATTTCTTCATTGCCGTCCAAAAACAACGCTTTTTTACACTCCGGTCTCCCTTTCTCTTGGAAACAATGACTTACATCAATTCTTTTACATAATTCTTGTTTCTCATGACATTTCTAACATTGCCCACAATTATCAACTTTCTAAGTCTTTCTGAGCAGGAGAAATCGCAAAACATAGTCATTTCTTCATTGCTGTCCAAAAACAACGCTTTTTTACACTCCTGTCTCCCTTTCTCTTGGAAACAATGACTTACATCAATTCTTTTACATAATTCTTGTTTCTCATGACATTTCTAACATTGCCCACAATTATCAACTTTCTAAGTCTTTCTGAGCAGGAGAAATCGCAAAACATAGTCATTTCTTCATTGCCGTCCAAAAACAACGCTTTTTTACACTCCGGTCTCCCTTTCTCTTGGAAACAATGACTTACATCAATTCTTTTACATAATTCTTGTTTCTCATGACATTTCTAACATTGCCCACAATTATCAACTTTCTAAGTCTTTCTGAGCAAGAGAAATCGCAAAACAGTCATTTCTTCATTGCCGTCCAAAAACAACGCTTTTTTACACTCCGGTCTCCCTTTCTCTTGGAAACAATGACTTACATCAATTCTTTTACATAATTCTTGTTTCTCATGACATTTCTAACATTTCCCACAATTATCTACTTTCTAAGTCTTTCTGAGCAGGAGAAATCGCAAAACATAGTCATTTCTTCATTGCCGTCCAAAAACAACGCTTTTTTACACTCCTGTCTCCCTTTCTCTTGGAAACAATGACTTACATCAATTCTTTTACATAATTCTTGTTTCTCATGACATTTCTAACATTGCCCACAATTATCAACTTTCTAAGTCTTTCTGAGCAGGAGAAATCGCAAAACATAGTCATTTCTTCATTGCCGTCCAAAAACAACGCTTTTTTACACTCCGGTCTCCCTTTCTCTTGGAAACAATGACTTACATCAATTCTTTTACATAATTCTTGTTGCTCATGACATTTCTAACATTGCCCACAATTATCAACTTTCTAAGTCTTTCTGAGCAAGAGAAATCGCAAAACAGTCATTTCTTCATTGCCGTCCAAAAACAACGCTTTTTTACACTCCGGTCTCCCTTTCTCTTGAAAACAATGACTTACATCAATTCTTTTACATAATTCTTGTTTCTCATGACATTTCTAACATTGCCCACAATTATCAACTTTCTAAGTCTTTCTGAGCAAGAGAAATCGCAAAACAGTCATTTCTTCATTGCCGTCCAAAAACAACGCTTTTTTACACTCCGGTCTCCCTTTCTCTTGGAAACAATGACTTACATCAATTCTTTTACATAATTCTTGTTTCTCATGACATTTCTAACATTGCCCACAATTATCAACTTTCTAAGTCTTTCTGAGCAGGAGAAATCGCAAAACATAGTCATTTCTTCATTGCCGTCCAAAAACAACGCTTTTTTACACTCCTGTCTCCCTTTCTCTTGGAAACAATGACTTACATCAATTCTTTTACATAATTCTTGTTTCAAATGACATTTCTAACATTGCCCACAATTATCAACTTTCTAAGTCTTTCTGAGCAAGAGAAATCGCAAAACAGTCATTTCTTCATTGCCGTCCAAAAACAACGCTTTTTTACACTCCGGTCTCCCTTTCTCTTGGAAACAATGACTTACATCAATTCTTTTACATAATTCTTGTTTCTCATGACATTTCTAACATTGCCCACAATTATCAACTTTCTAAGTCTTTCTGAGCAGGAGAAATCGCAAAACATAGTCATTTCTTCATTGCTGTCTAAAAACAACGCTTTTTTACACTCCTGTCTCCCTTTCTCTTGGAAACAATGACTTACATCAATTCTTTTACATAATTCTTGTTTCTCATGACATTTCTAACATTGCCCACAATTATCAACTTTCTAAGTCTTTCTGAGCAGGAGAAATCGCAAAACATAGTCATTTCTTCATTGCCGTCCAAAAACAACGCTTTTTTACACTCCGGTCTCCCTTTCTCTTGGAAACAATGACTTACATCAATTCTTTTACATAATTCTTGTTTCTCATGACATTTCTAACATTGCCCACAATTATCAACTTTCTAAGTCTTTCTGAGCAAGAGAAATCGCAAAACAGTCATTTCTTCATTGCCGTCCAAAAACAACGCTTTTTTACACTCCGGTCTCCCTTTCTCTTGGAAACAATGACTTACATCAATTCTTTTACATAATTCTTGTTTCTCATGACATTTCTAACATTTCCCACAATTATCTACTTTCTAAGTCTTTCTGAGCAGGAGAAATCGCAAAACATAGTCATTTCTTCATTGCCGTCCAAAAACAACGCTTTTTTACACTCCTGTCTCCCTTTCTCTTGGAAACAATGACTTACATCAATTCTTTTACATAATTCTTGTTTCTCATGACATTTCTAACATTGCCCACAATTATCAACTTTCTAAGTCTTTCTGAGCAGGAGAAATCGCAAAACATAGTCATTTCTTCATTGCCGTCCAAAAACAACGCTTTTTTACACTCCGGTCTCCCTTTCTCTTGGAAACAATGACTTACATCAATTCTTTTACATAATTCTTGTTTTTCATGACATTTCTAACATTGCCCACAATTATCAACTTTCTAAGTCTTTCTGAGCAAGAGAAATCGCAAAACAGTCATTTCTTCATTGCCGTCCAAAAACAACGCTTTTTTACACTCCGGTCTCCCTTTCTCTTGGAAACAATTACTTACATCAATTCTTTTACATAATTCTTGTTTCTCATGACATTTCTAACATTGCCCACAATTATCAACTTTCTAAGTCTTTCTGAGCAAGAGAAATCGCAAAACAGTCATTTCTTCATTGCCGTCCAAAAACAACGCTTTTTTACACTCCGGTCTCCCTTTCTCTTGGAAACAATTACTTACATCAATTCTTTTACATAATTCTTGTTTCTCATGACATTTCTAACATTGCCCACAATTATCAACTTTCTAAGTCTTTCTGAGCAAGAGAAATCGCAAAACAGTCATTTCTTCATTGCCGTCCAAAAACAACGCTTTTTTACACTCCGGTCTCCCTTTCTCTTGGAAACAATGACTTACATCAATTCTTTTACATAATTCTTGTTTCTCATGACATTTCTAACATTTCCCACAATTATCTACTTTCTAAGTCTTTCTGAGCAGGAGAAATCGCAAAACATAGTCATTTCTTCATTGCCGTACAAAAACAACGCTTTTTTGCATTCCTGTCTCACTTTCTCTTAGAAACAATGATTTACATCAATCCTTTTACATAATTCTTGTTTCTCATGACATTTCTAACATTGCCCACAATTATCAACTTTCTAAGTCTTTCTGAGTAGGAGAAATCGCAAAACAGTCATTTCTTCATTGCCGTACAAAAACAACGCTTTTTGCATTCCTGTCTCACTTTCTCTTAGAAACAATGATTTACATCAATCCTTTTACATAATTCTTGTTGCTCATGACATTTCTAACATTCCCCACAATTATCAACTTTCTAAGTCTTTCTAAACAGGAGAAATCGCAAAACATAGTCATTTCTTCATTGCCGTACAAAAACAACGCTTTTTTGCATTCCTGTCTCACTTTCTCTTAGAAACAATGATTTACATCAATCCTTTTACATAATTCTTGTTTCTCATGACATTTCTAACATTGCCCACAATTATCAACTTTCTAAGTCTTTCTGAGCAAGAGAAATCGCAAAACAGTCATTTCTTCATTGCCGTCCAAAAACAACGCTTTTTTACACTCCGGTCTCCCTTTCTCTTGAAAACAATGACTTACATCAATTCTTTTACATAATTCTTGTTTCTCATGACATTTCTAACATTGCCCACAATTATCAACTTTCTAAGTCTTTCTGAGCAAGAGAAATCGCAAAACAGTCATTTCTTCATTGCCGTCCAAAAACAACGCTTTTTTACACTCCGGTCTCCCTTTCTCTTGGAAACAATGACTTACATCAATTCTTTTACATAATTCTTGTTTCTCATGACATTTCTAACATTTCCCACAATTATCTACTTTCTAAGTCTTTCTGAGCAGGAGAAATCGCAAAACATAGTAATTTCTTCATTGCCGTCCAAAAACAACGCTTTTTTACACTCCTGTCTCCCTTTCTCTTGGAAACAATGACTTACATCAATTCTTTTACATAATTCTTGTTTCTCATGACATTTCTAACATTGCCCACAATTATCAACTTTCTAAGTCTTTCTGAGCAGGAGAAATCGCAAAACATAGTCATTTCTTCATTGCCGTCCAAAAACAACGCTTTTTTACACTCCGGTCTCCCTTTCTCTTGGAAACAATGACTTACATCAATTCTTTTACATAATTCTTGTTTTTCATGACATTTCTAACATTGCCCACAATTATCAACTTTCTAAGTCTTTCTGAGCAAGAGAAATCGCAAAACAGTCATTTCTTCATTGCCGTCCAAAAACAACGCTTTTTTACACTCCGGTCTCCCTTTCTCTTGGAAACAATTACTTACATCAATTCTTTTACATAATTCTTGTTTCTCATGACATTTCTAACATTGCCCACAATTATCAACTTTCTAAGTCTTTCTGAGCAAGAGAAATCGCAAAACAGTCATTTCTTCATTGCCGTCCAAAAACAACGCTTTTTTACACTCCGGTCTCCCTTTCTCTTGGAAACAATTACTTACATCAATTCTTTTACATAATTCTTGTTTCTCATGACATTTCTAACATTGCCCACAATTATCAACTTTCTAAGTCTTTCTGAGCAAGAGAAATCGCAAAACAGTCATTTCTTCATTGCCGTCCAAAAACAACGCTTTTTTACACTCCGGTCTCCCTTTCTCTTGGAAACAATGACTTACATCAATTCTTTTACATAATTCTTGTTTCTCATGACATTTCTAACATTTCCCACAATTATCTACTTTCTAAGTCTTTCTGAGCAGGAGAAATCGCAAAACATAGTCATTTCTTCATTGCCGTACAAAAACAACGCTTTTTTGCATTCCTGTCTCACTTTCTCTTAGAAACAATGATTTACATCAATCCTTTTACATAATTCTTGTTTCTCATGACATTTCTAACATTGCCCACAATTATCAACTTTCTAAGTCTTTCTGAGTAGGAGAAATCGCAAAACAGTCATTTCTTCATTGCCGTACAAAAACAACGCTTTTTGCATTCCTGTCTCACTTTCTCTTAGAAACAATGATTTACATCAATCCTTTTACATAATTCTTGTTGCTCATGACATTTCTAACATTCCCCACAATTATCAACTTTCTAAGTCTTTCTAAACAGGAGAAATCGCAAAACATAGTCATTTCTTCATTGCCGTACAAAAACAACGCTTTTTTGCATTCCTGTCTCACTTTCTCTTAGAAACAATGATTTACATCAATCCTTTTACATAATTCTTGTTTCTCATGACATTTCTAACATTGCCCACAATTATCAACTTTCTAAGTCTTTCTGAGCAAGAGAAATCGCAAAACAGTCATTTCTTCATTGCCGTCCAAAAACAACGCTTTTTTACACTCCGGTCTCCCTTTCTCTTGAAAACAATGACTTACATCAATTCTTTTACATAATTCTTGTTTCTCATGACATTTCTAACATTGCCCACAATTATCAACTTTCTAAGTCTTTCTGAGCAAGAGAAATTGCAAAACAGTCATTTCTTCATTGCCGTCTAAAAACAACGCTTTTTTACACTCCGGTCTCCCTTTCTCTTGGAAACAATGACTTACATCAATTCTTTTACATAATTCTTGTTTCTCATGACATTTCTAACATTGCCCACAATTATCAACTTTCTAAGTCTTTCTGAGCAGGAGAAATCGCAAAACATAGTCATTTCTTCATTGCCGTCCAAAAACAACGCTTTTTTACACTCCTGTCTCCCTTTCTCTTGGAAACAATGACTTACATCAATTCTTTTACATAATTCTTGTTTCTCATGACATTTCTAACATTGCCCACAATTATCAACTTTCTAAGTCTTTCTGAGCAGGAGAAATCGCAAAACATAGTCATTTCTTCATTGCCGTCCAAAAACAACGCTTTTTTACACTCCTGTCTCCCTTTCTCTTGGAAACAATGACTTACATCAATTCTTTTACATAATTCTTGTTTCAAATGACATTTCTAACATTGCCCACAATTATCAACTTTCTAAGTCTTTCTGAGCAAGAGAAATCGCAAAACAGTCATTTCTTCATTGCCGTCCAAAAACAACGCTTTTTTACACTCCGGTCTCCCTTTCTCTTGGAAACAATGACTTACATCAATTCTTTTACATAATTCTTGTTTCTCATGACATTTCTAACATTGCCCACAATTATCAACTTTCTAAGTCTTTCTGAGCAGGAGAAATCGCAAAACATAGTCATTTCTTCATTGCCGTCCAAAAACAACGCTTTTTTACACTCCTGTCTCCCTTTCTCTTGGAAACAATGACTTACATCAATTCTTTTACATAATTCTTGTTTCAAATGACATTTCTAACATTGCCCACAATTATCAACTTTCTAAGTCTTTCTGAGCAAGAGAAATCGCAAAACAGTCATTTCTTCATTGCCGTCCAAAAACAACGCTTTTTTACACTCCGGTCTCCCTTTCTCTTGGAAACAATGACTTACATCAATTCTTTTACATAATTCTTGTTTCTCATGACATTTCTAACATTGCCCACAATTATCAACTTTCTAAGTCTTTCTGAGCAGGAGAAATCGCAAAACATAGTCATTTCTTCATTGCCGTCCAAAAACAACGCTTTTTTACACTCCGGTCTCCCTTTCTCTTGGAAACAATGACTTACATCAATTCTTTTACATAATTCTTGTTTTTCATGACATTTCTAACATTGCCCACAATTATCAACTTTCTAAGTCTTTCTGAGCAAGAGAAATCGCAAAACATAGTCATTTCTTCATTGCCGTCCAAAAACAACGCTTTTTTACACTCCGGTCTCCCTTTCTCTTGGAAACAATGACTTACATCAATTCTTTTACATAATTCTTGTTTCTCATGACATTTCTAACATTGCCCACAATTATCAACTTTCTAAGTCTTTCTGAGCAAGAGAAATCGCAAAACAGTCATTTCTTCATTGCCGTCCAAAAACAACGCTTTTTTGCATTCCTGTCTCACTTTCTCTTAGAAACAATGATTTACATCAATCCTTTTACATAATTCTTGTTTCTCATGACATTTCTAACATTGCCCACAATTATCAACTTTCTAAGTCTTTCTGAGTAGGAGAAATCGCAAAACATAGTTATTTCTTCATTGCCGTACAAAAACAACGCTTTTTGCATTCCTGTCTCACTTTCTCTTAGAAACAATGATTTACATCAATCCTTTTACATAATTCTTGTTGCTCATGACATTTCTAACATTCCCCACAATTATCAACTTTCTAAGTCTTTCTGAGCAAGAGAAATCGCAAAACAGTCATTTCTTCATTGCCGTCCAAAAACAACGCTTTTTTACACTCCGGTCTCCCTTTCTCTTGAAAACAATGACTTACATCAATTATTTTACATAATTCTTGTTTCTCATGACATTTCTAACATTGCCCACAATTATCAACTTTCTAAGTCTTTCTGAGCAAGAGAAATCGCAAAACAGTCATTTCTTCATTGCCGTCCAAAAACAACGCTTTTTTGCATTCCTGTCTCACTTTCTCTTAGAAACAATGATTTACATCAATCCTTTTACATAATTCTTGTTTCTCATGACATTTCTAACATTGCCCACAATTATCAACTTTCTAAGTCTTTCTGAGTAGGAGAAATCGCAAAACATAGTTATTTCTTCATTGCCGTACAAAAACAACGCTTTTTGCATTCCTGTCTCACTTTCTCTTAGAAACAATGATTTACATCAATCCTTTTACATAATTCTTGTTGCTCATGACATTTCTAACATTCCCCACAATTATCAACTTTCTAAGTCTTTCTGAGCAAGAGAAATCGCAAAACAGTCATTTCTTCATTGCCGTCCAAAAACAACGCTTTTTTACACTCCTGTCTCCCTTTCTCTTGGAAACAATGACTTACATCAATTCTTTTACATAATTCTTGTTTCTCATGACATTTCTAACATTGCCCACAATTATCAACTTTCTAAGTCTTTCTGAGCAGGAGAAATCGCAAAACATAGTCATTTCTTCATTGCCGTCCAAAAACAACGCTTTTTTACACTCCTGTCTCCCTTTCTCTTGGAAACAATGACTTACATCAATTCTTTTACATAATTCTTGTTTCAAATGACATTTCTAACATTGCCCACAATTATCAACTTTCTAAGTCTTTCTGAGCAAGAGAAATCGCAAAACAGTCATTTCTTCATTGCCGTCCAAAAACAACGCTTTTTTACACTCCGGTCTCCCTTTCTCTTGGAAACAATGACTTACATCAATTCTTTTACATAATTCTTGTTTCTCATGACATTTCTAACATTGCCCACAATTATCAACTTTCTAAGTCTTTCTGAGCAGGAGAAATCGCAAAACATAGTCATTTCTTCATTGCCGTCCAAAAACAACGCTTTTTTACACTCCTGTCTCCCTTTCTCTTGGAAACAATGACTTACATCAATTCTTTTACATAATTCTTGTTTCAAATGACATTTCTAACATTGCCCACAATTATCAACTTTCTAAGTCTTTCTGAGCAAGAGAAATCGCAAAACAGTCATTTCTTCATTGCCGTCCAAAAACAACGCTTTTTTACACTCCGGTCTCCCTTTCTCTTGGAAACAATGACTTACATCAATTCTTTTACATAATTCTTGTTTCTCATGACATTTCTAACATTGCCCACAATTATCAACTTTCTAAGTCTTTCTGAGCAGGAGAAATCGCAAAACATAGTCATTTCTTCATTGCCGTCCAAAAACAACGCTTTTTTACACTCCGGTCTCCCTTTCTCTTGGAAACAATGACTTACATCAATTCTTTTACATAATTCTTGTTTTTCATGACATTTCTAACATTGCCCACAATTATCAACTTTCTAAGTCTTTCTGAGCAAGAGAAATCGCAAAACAGTCATTTCTTCATTGCCGTCCAAAAACAACGCTTTTTTACACTCCGGTCTCCCTTTCTCTTGGAAACAATTACTTACATCAATTCTTTTACATAATTCTTGTTTCTCATGACATTTCTAACATTGCCCACAATTATCAACTTTCTAAGTCTTTCTGAGCAAGAGAAATCGCAAAACAGTCATTTCTTCATTGCCGTTACATCAATTCTTTTACATAATTCTTGTTTCTCATGACATTTCTAACATTGCCCACAATTATCAACTTTCTAAGTCTTTCTGAGCAGGAGAAATCGCAAAACATAGTCATTTCTTCATTGCCGTCCAAAAACAACGCTTTTTTACACTCCTGTCTCCCTTTCTCTTGGAAACAATGACTTACATCAATTCTTTTACATAATTCTTGTTTCTCATGACATTTCTAACATTGCCCACAATTATCAACTTTCTAAGTCTTTCTGAGCAGGAGAAATCGCAAAACATAGTCATTTCTTCATTGCCGTCCAAAAACAACGCTTTTTTACACTCCGGTCTCCCTTTCTCTTGGAAACAATGACTTACATCAATTCTTTTACATAATTCTTGTTTCTCATGACATTTCTAACATTGCCCACAATTATCAACTTTCTAAGTCTTTCTGAGCAAGAGAAATCGCAAAACAGTCATTTCTTCATTGCCGTCCAAAAACAACGCTTTTTTGCATTCCTGTCTCACTTTCTCTTAGAAACAATGATTTACATCAATCCTTTTACATAATTCTTGTTTCTCATGACATTTCTAACATTGCCCACAATTATCAACTTTCTAAGTCTTTCTGAGTAGGAGAAATCGCAAAACATAGTTATTTCTTCATTGCCGTACAAAAACAACGCTTTTTGCATTCCTGTCTCACTTTCTCTTAGAAACAATGATTTACATCAATCCTTTTACATAATTCTTGTTGCTCATGACATTTCTAACATTCCCCACAATTATCAACTTTCTAAGTCTTTCTGAGCAAGAGAAATCGCAAAACAGTCATTTCTTCATTGCCGTCCAAAAACAACGCTTTTTTACACTCCGGTCTCCCTTTCTCTTGAAAACAATGACTTACATCAATTATTTTACATAATTCTTGTTTCTCATGACATTTCTAACATTGCCCACAATTATCAACTTTCTAAGTCTTTCTGAGCAAGAGAAATCGCAAAACAGTCATTTCTTCATTGCCGTCCAAAAACAACGCTTTTTTGCATTCCTGTCTCACTTTCTCTTAGAAACAATGATTTACATCAATCCTTTTACATAATTCTTGTTTCTCATGACATTTCTAACATTGCCCACAATTATCAACTTTCTAAGTCTTTCTGAGTAGGAGAAATCGCAAAACATAGTTATTTCTTCATTGCCGTACAAAAACAACGCTTTTTGCATTCCTGTCTCACTTTCTCTTAGAAACAATGATTTACATCAATCCTTTTACATAATTCTTGTTGCTCATGACATTTCTAACATTCCCCACAATTATCAACTTT
Organism: Mixophyes fleayi; assembly: GCF_038048845.1. Classification (NCBI taxonomy): domain Eukaryota; kingdom Metazoa; phylum Chordata; class Amphibia; order Anura; family Limnodynastidae; genus Mixophyes; species Mixophyes fleayi. The sequence goes on along the minus strand of NW_027446140.1, from coordinate 34,695 downwards.
CTAAGTCTTTCTGAGCAAGAGAAATCGCAAAACAGTCATTTCTTCATTGCCGTCCAAAAACAACGCTTTTTTACACTCCGGTCTCCCTTTCTCTTGAAAACAATGACTTACATCAATTCTTTTACATAATTCTTGTTTCTCATGACATTTCTAACATTGCCCACAATTATCAACTTTCTAAGTCTTTCTGAGCAAGAGAAATCGCAAAACAGTCATTTCTTCATTGCCGTCCAAAAACAACGCTTTTTTACACTCCGGTCTCCCTTTCTCTTGGAAACAATGACTTACATCAATTCTTTTACATAATTCTTGTTTCTCATGACATTTCTAACATTGCCCACAATTATCAACTTTCTAAGTCTTTCTGAGCAGGAGAAATCGCAAAACATAGTCATTTCTTCATTGCCGTCCAAAAACAACGCTTTTTTACACTCCTGTCTCCCTTTCTCTTGGAAACAATGACTTACATCAATTCTTTTACATAATTCTTGTTTCTCATGACATTTCTAACATTGCCCACAATTATCAACTTTCTAAGTCTTTCTGAGCAGGAGAAATCGCAAAACATAGTCATTTCTTCATTGCCGTCCAAAAACAACGCTTTTTTACACTCCGGTCTCCCTTTCTCTTGGAAACAATGACTTACATCAATTCTTTTACATAATTCTTGTTTCTCATGACATTTCTAACATTGCCCACAATTATCAACTTTCTAAGTCTTTCTGAGCAGGAGAAATCGCAAAACAGTCATTTCTTCATTGCCGTCCAAAAACAACGCTTTTTTACACTCCGGTCTCCCTTTCTCTTGGAAACAATGACTTACATCAATTCTTTTACATAATTCTTGTTTCTCATGACATTTCTAACATTGCCCACAATTATCAACTTTCTAAGTCTTTCTGAGCAGGAGAAATCGCAAAACATAGTCATTTCTTCATTGCCGTCCAAAAACAATGCTTTTTTACACTCCTGTCTCCCTTTCTCTTGGAAACAATGACTTACATCAATTCTTTTACATAATTCTTGTTTGTCATGACATTTCTAACATTGCCCACAATTATCAACTTTCTAAGTCTTTCTGAGCAGGAGAAATCGCAAAACATAGTCATTTCTTCATTGCCGTCCAAAAACAACGCTTTTTTACACTCCGGTCTCCCTTTCTCTTGGAAACAATGACTTACATCAATTCTTTTACATAATTCTTGTTTCTCATGACATTTCTAACATTGCCCACAATTATCAACTTTCTAAGTCTTTCTGAGCAAGAGAAATCGCAAAACAGTCATTTCTTCATTGCCGTCCAAAAACAACGCTTTTTTACACTCCGGTCTCCCTTTCTCTTGGAAACAATGACTTACATCAATTCTTTTACATAATTCTTGTTTCTCATGACATTTCTAACATTGCCCACAATTATCAACTTTCTAAGTCTTTCTGAGCAGGAGAAATCGCAAAACATAGTCATTTCTTCATTGCCGTCCAAAAACAACGCTTTTTTACACTCCTGTCTCCCTTTCTCTTGGAAACAATGACTTACATCAATTCTTTTACATAATTCTTGTTTCTCATGACATTTCTAACATTGCCCACAATTATCAACTTTCTAAGTCTTTCTGAGCAGGAGAAATCGCAAAACATAGTCATTTCTTCATTGCCGTCCAAAAACAACGCTTTTTTACACTCCGGTCTCCCTTTCTCTTGGAAACAATGACTTACATCAATTCTTTTACATAATTCTTGTTTCTCATGACATTTCTAACATTGCCCACAATTATCAACTTTCTAAGTCTTTCTGAGCAAGAGAAATCAAAAAAACAGTCATTTCTTCATTGCCGTCCAAAAACAACGCTTTTTTACACTCCGGTCTCCCTTTCTCTTGGAAACAATGACTTACATCAATTCTTTTACATAATTCTTGTTTCTCATGACATTTCTAACATTGCCCACAATTATCAACTTTCTAAGTCTTTCTGAGCAGGAGAAATCGCAAAACATAGTCATTTCTTCATTGCCGTCCAAAAACAACGCTTTTTTACACTCCTGTCTCCCTTTCTCTTGGAAACAATGACTTACATCAATTCTTTTACATAATTCTTGTTTCTCATGACATTTCTAACATTGCCCACAATTATCAACTTTCTAAGTCTTTCTGAGCAGGAGAAATCCCAAAACATAGTCATTTCTTCATTGCCGTACAAAAACAACGCTTTTTGCATTCCTGTCTCACTTTCTCTTAGAAACAATGATTTACATCAATCCTTTTACATAATTCTTGTTTCTCATGACATTTCTAACATTGCCCACAATTATCAACTTTCTAAGTCTTTCTGAGCAGGAGAAATCGCAAAACATAGTCATTTCTTCATTGCCGTACAAAAACAACGCTTTTTTGCATTCCTGTCTCACTTTCTCTTAGAAACAATGATTTACATCAATCCTTTTACATAATTCTTGTTTCTCATGACATTTCTAACATTGCCCACAATTATCAACTTTCTAAGTCTTTCTGAGTAGGAGAAATCGCAAAACATAGTTATTTCTTCATTGCCGTACAAAAACAACGCTTTTTGCATTCCTGTCTCACTTTCTCTTAGAAACAATGATTTACATCAATCCTTTTACATAATTCTTGTTGCTCATGACATTTCTAACATTCCCCACAATTATCAACTTTCTAAGTCTTTCTGAGCAAGAGAAATCGCAAAACAGTCATTTCTTCATTGCCGTCCAAAAACAACGCTTTTTTACACTCCGGTCTCCCTTTCTCTTGAAAACAATGACTTACATCAATTCTTTTACATAATTCTTGTTTCTCATGACATTTCTAACATTGCCCACAATTATCAACTTTCTAAGTCTTTCTGAGCAAGAGAAATCGCAAAACAGTCATTTCTTCATTGCCGTCCAAAAACAACGCTTTTTTGCATTCCTGTCTCACTTTCTCTTAGAAACAATGATTTACATCAATCCTTTTACATAATTCTTGTTTCTCATGACATTTCTAACATTGCCCACAATTATCAACTTTCTAAGTCTTTCTGAGTAGGAGAAATCGCAAAACATAGTCATTTCTTCATTGCCGTACAAAAACAACGCTTTTTGCATTCCTGTCTCACTTTCTCTTAGAAACAATGATTTACATCAATCCTTTTACATAATTCTTGTTGCTCATGACATTTCTAACATTCCCCACAATTATCAACTTTCTAAGTCTTTCTGAGCAAGAGAAATCGCAAAACAGTCATTTCTTCATTGCCGTCCAAAAACAACGCTTTTTTACACTCCGGTCTCCCTTTCTCTTGAAAACAATGACTTACATCAATTCTTTTACATAATTCTTGTTTCTCATGACATTTCTAACATTGCCCACAATTATCAACTTTCTAAGTCTTTCTGAGCAAGAGAAATCGCAAAACAGTCATTTCTTCATTGCCGTCCAAAAACAACGCTTTTTTACACTCCGGTCTCCCTTTCTCTTGGAAACAATGACTTACATCAATTCTTTTACATAATTCTTGTTTCTCATGACATTTCTAACATTGCCCACAATTATCAACTTTCTAAGTCTTTCTGAGCAGGAGAAATCGCAAAACATAGTCATTTCTTCATTGCCGTCCAAAAACAATGCTTTTTTACACTCCTGTCTCCCTTTCTCTTGGAAACAATGACTTACATCAATTCTTTTACATAATTCTTGTTTGTCATGACATTTCTAACATTGCCCACAATTATCAACTTTCTAAGTCTTTCTGAGCAGGAGAAATCGCAAAACATAGTCATTTCTTCATTGCCGTCCAAAAACAACGCTTTTTTACACTCCGGTCTCCCTTTCTCTTGGAAACAATGACTTACATCAATTCTTTTACATAATTCTTGTTTCTCATGACATTTCTAACATTGCCCACAATTATCAACTTTCTAAGTCTTTCTGAGCAAGAGAAATCGCAAAACAGTCATTTCTTCATTGCCGTCCAAAAACACCGCTTTTTTACACTCCGGTCTCCCTTTCTCTTGGAAACAATGACTTACATCAATTCTTTTACATAATTCTTGTTTCTCATGACATTTCTAACATTGCCCACAATTATCAACTTTCTAAGTCTTTCTGAGCAGGAGAAATCGCAAAACATAGTCATTTCTTCATTGCCGTCCAAAAACAACGCTTTTTTACACTCCTGTCTCCCTTTCTCTTGGAAACAATGACTTACATCAATTCTTTTACATAATTCTTGTTTCTCATGACATTTCTAACATTGCCCACAATTATCAACTTTCTAAGTCTTTCTGAGCAGGAGAAATCGCAAAACATAGTCATTTCTTCATTGCCGTCCAAAAACAACGCTTTTTTACACTCCGGTCTCCCTTTCTCTTGGAAACAATGACTTACATCAATTCTTTTACATAATTCTTGTTTCTCATGACATTTCTAACATTGCCCACAATTATCAACTTTCTAAGTCTTTCTGAGCAAGAGAAATCAAAAAAACAGTCATTTCTTCATTGCCGTCCAAAAACAACGCTTTTTTACACTCCGGTCTCCCTTTCTCTTGGAAACAATGACTTACATCAATTCTTTTACATAATTCTTGTTTCTCATGACATTTCTAACATTGCCCACAATTATCAACTTTCTAAGTCTTTCTGAGCAGGAGAAATCGCAAAACATAGTCATTTCTTCATTGCCGTACAAAAACAACGCTTTTTGCATTCCTGTCTCACTTTCTCTTAGAAACAATGATTTACATCAATCCTTTTACATAATTCTTGTTGCTCATGACATTTCTAACATTCCCCACAATTATCAACTTTCTAAGTCTTTCTGAGCAAGAGAAATCGCAAAACAGTCATTTCTTCATTGCCGTCCAAAAACAACGCTTTTTTACACTCCGGTCTCCCTTTCTCTTGAAAACAATGACTTACATCAATTCTTTTACATAATTCTTGTTTCTCATGACATTTCTAACATTGCCCACAATTATCAACTTTCTAAGTCTTTCTGAGCAAGAGAAATCGCAAAACAGTCATTTCTTCATTGCCGTCCAAAAACAACGCTTTTTTACACTCCGGTCTCCCTTTCTCTTGGAAACAATGACTTACATCAATTCTTTTACATAATTCTTGTTTCTCATGACATTTCTAACATTGCACACAATTATCAACTTTCTAAGTCTTTCTGAGCAGGAGAAATCGCAAAACATAGTCATTTCTTCATTGCCGTCCAAAAACAACGCTTTTTTACACTCCTGTCTCCCTTTCTCTTGGAAACAATGACTTACATCAATTCTTTTACATAATTCTTGTTTCTCATGACATTTCTAACATTGCCCACAATTATCAACTTTCTAAGTCTTTCTGAGCAGGAGAAATCGCAAAACATAGTCATTTCTTCATTGCCGTCCAAAAACAACGCTTTTTTACACTCCGGTCTCCCTTTCTCTTGGAAACAATGACTTACATCAATTCTTTTACATAATTCTTGTTTCTCATGACATTTCTAACATTGCCCACAATTATCAACTTTCTAAGTCTTTCTGAGCAGGAGAAATCGCAAAACAGTCATTTCTTCATTGCCGTCCAAAAACAACGCTTTTTTACACTCCGGTCTCCCTTTCTCTTGGAAACAATGACTTACATCAATTCTTTTACATAATTCTTGTTTCTCATGACATTTCTAACATTGCCCACAATTATCAACTTTCTAAGTCTTTCTGAGCAGGAGAAATCGCAAAACATAGTCATTTCTTCATTGCCGTCCAAAAACAATGCTTTTTTACACTCCTGTCTCCCTTTCTCTTGGAAACAATGACTTACATCAATTCTTTTACATAATTCTTGTTTGTCATGACATTTCTAACATTGCCCACAATTATCAACTTTCTAAGTCTTTCTGAGCAGGAGAAATCGCAAAACATAGTCATTTCTTCATTGCCGTCCAAAAACAACGCTTTTTTACACTCCGGTCTCCCTTTCTCTTGGAAACAATGACTTACATCAATTCTTTTACATAATTCTTGTTTCTCATGACATTTCTAACATTGCCCACAATTATCAACTTTCTAAGTCTTTCTGAGCAAGAGAAATCGCAAAACAGTCATTTCTTCATTGCCGTCCAAAAACAACGCTTTTTTACACTCCGGTCTCCCTTTCTCTTGGAAACAATGACTTACATCAATTCTTTTACATAATTCTTGTTTCTCATGACATTTCTAACATTGCCCACAATTATCAACTTTCTAAGTCTTTCTGAGCAGGAGAAATCGCAAAACATAGTCATTTCTTCATTGCCGTCCAAAAACAACGCTTTTTTACACTCCTGTCTCCCTTTCTCTTGGAAACAATGACTTACATCAATTCTTTTACATAATTCTTGTTTCTCATGACATTTCTAACATTGCCCACAATTATCAACTTTCTAAGTCTTTCTGAGCAGGAGAAATCGCAAAACATAGTCATTTCTTCATTGCCGTCCAAAAACAACGCTTTTTTACACTCCGGTCTCCCTTTCTCTTGGAAACAATGACTTACATCAATTCTTTTACATAATTCTTGTTTCTCATGACATTTCTAACATTGCCCACAATTATCAACTTTCTAAGTCTTTCTGAGCAAGAGAAATCAAAAAAACAGTCATTTCTTCACTGCCGTCCAAAAACAACGCTTTTTTACACTCCGGTCTCCCTTTCTCTTGGAAACAATGACTTACATCAATTCTTTTACATAATTCTTGTTTCTCATGACATTTCTAACATTGCCCACAATTATCAACTTTCTAAGTCTTTCTGAGCAGGAGAAATCGCAAAACATAGTCATTTCTTCATTGCCGTACAAAAACAACGCTTTTTTGCATTCCTGTCTCACTTTCTCTTAGAAACAATGATTTACATCAATCCTTTTACATAATTCTTGTTTCTCATGACATTTCTAACATTGCCCACAATTATCAACTTTCTAAGTCTTTCTGAGTAGGAGAAATCGCAAAACATAGTCATTTCTTCATTGCCGTACAAAAACAACGCTTTTTGCATTCCTGTCTCACTTTCTCTTAGAAACAATGATTTACATCAATCCTTTTACATAATTCTTGTTGCTCATGACATTTCTAACATTCCCCACAATTATCAACTTTCTAAGTCTTTCTAAACAGGAGAAATCGCAAAACATAGTCATTTCTTCATTGCCGTACAAAAACAATGCTTTTTTGCATTCCTGTCTCACTTTCTCTTAGAAACAATGATTTACATCAATCCTTTTACATAATTCTTGTTTCTCATGACATTTCTAACATTGCCCACAATTATCAACTTTCTAAGTCTTTCTGAGCAAGAGAAATCGCAAAACAGTCATTTCTTCATTGCCGTCCAAAAACAACGCTTTTTTACACTCCGGTCTCCCTTTCTCTTGAAAACAATGACTTACATCAATTCTTTTACATAATTCTTGTTTCTCATGACATTTCTAACATTGCCCACAATTATCAACTTTCTAAGTCTTTCTGAGCAAGAGAAATCGCAAAACAGTCATTTCTTCATTGCCGTCCAAAAACAACGCTTTTTTACGCTCCGGTCTCCCTTTCTCTTGGAAACAATGACTTACATCAATTCTTTTACATAATTCTTGTTTCTCATGACATTTCTAACATTGCCCACAATTATCAACTTTCTAAGTCTTTCTGAGCAGGAGAAATCGCAAAACATAGTCATTTCTTCATTGCCGTCCAAAAACAACGCTTTTTTACACTCCTGTCTCCCTTTCTCTTGGAAACAATGACTTACATCAATTCTTTTACATAATTCTTGTTTCTCATGACATTTCTAACATTGCCCACAATTATCAACTTTCTAAGTCTTTCTGAGCAGGAGAAATCGCAAAACATAGTCATTTCTTCATTGCCGTCCAAAAACAACGCTTTTTTACACTCCGGTCTCCCTTTCTCTTGGAAACAATGACTTACATCAATTCTTTTACATAATTCTTGTTTCTCATGACATTTCTAACATTGCCCACAATTATCAACTTTCTAAGTCTTTCTGAGCAGGAGAAATCGCAAAACAGTCATTTCTTCATTGCCGTCCAAAAACAACGCTTTTTTACACTCCGGTCTCCCTTTCTCTTGGAAACAATGACTTACATCAATTCTTTTACATAATTCTTGTTTCTCATGACATTTCTAACATTGCCCACAATTATCAACTTTCTAAGTCTTTCTGAGCAGGAGAAATCGCAAAACATAGTCATTTCTTCATTGCCGTCCAAAAACAACGCTTTTTTACACTCCTGTCTCCCTTTCTCTTGGAAACAATGACTTACATCAATTCTTTTACATAATTCTTGTTTCTCATGACATTTCTAACATTGCCCACAATTATCAACTTTCTAAGTCTTTCTGAGCAGGAGAAATCGCAAAACATAGTCATTTCTTCATTGCCGTCCAAAAACAACGCTTTTTTACACTCCGGTCTCCCTTTCTCTTGGAAACAATGACTTACATCAATTCTTTTACATAATTCTTGTTTCTCATGACATTTCTAACATTGCCCACAATTATCAACTTTCTAAGTCTTTCTGAGAACGAGAAATCAAAAAACAGTCATTTCTTCATTGCCGTCCAAAAACAACGCTTTTTTACACTCCGGTCTCCCTTTCTCTTGGAAACAATGACTTACATCAATTCTTTTACATAATTCTTGTTTCTCATGACATTTCTAACATTGCCCACAATTATCAACTTTCTAAGTCTTTCTGAGCAGGAGAAATCGCAAAACATAGTCATTTCTTCATTGCCGTCCAAAAAAAACGCTTTTTTACACTCCTGTCTCCCTTTCTCTTGGAAACAATGACTTACATCAATTCTTTTACATAATTCTTGTTTCTCATGACATTTCTAACATTGCCCACAATTATCAACTTTCTAAGTCTTTCTGAGCAGGAGAAATCGCAAAACATAGTCATTTCTTCATTGCCGTCCAAAAACAACGCTTTTTTGCATTCCTGTCTCACTTTCTCTTAGAAACAATGATTTACATCAATCCTTTTACATAATTCTTGTTTCTCATGACATTTCTACCATTGCCCACAATTATCAACTTTCTAAGTCTTTCTGAGCAGGAGAAATCCCAAAACATAGTCATTTCTTCATTGCCGTACAAAAACAACGCTTTTTGCATTCCTGTCTCACTTTCTCTTAGAAACAATGATTTACATCAATCCTTTTACATAATTCTTGTTTCTCATGACATTTCTAACATTGCCCACAATTATCAACTTTCTAAGTCTTTCTGAGTAGGAGAAATCGCAAAACATAGTCATTTCTTCATTGCCGTACAAAAACAACGCTTTTTGCATTCCTGTCTCACTTTCTCTTAGAAACAATGATTTACATCAATCCTTTTACATAATTCTTGTTGCTCATGACATTTCTAACATTCCCCACAATTATCAACTTTCTAAGTCTTTCTAAACAGGAGAAATCGCAAAACATAGTCATTTCTTCATTGCCGTACAAAAACAACGCTTTTTTGCATTCCTGTCTCACTTTCTCTTAGAAACAATGATTTACATCAATCCTTTTACATAATTCTTGTTTCTCATGACATTTCTAACATTGCCCACAATTATCAACTTTCTAAGTCTTTCTGAGCAAGAGAAATCGCAAAACAGTCATTTCTTCATTGCCGTCCAAAAACAACGCTTTTTTACACTCCGGTCTCCCTTTCTCTTGAAAACAATGACTTACATCAATTCTTTTACATAATTCTTGTTTCTCATGACATTTCTAACATTGCCCACAATTATCAACTTTCTAAGTCTTTCTGAGCAGGAGAAATCGCAAAACATAGTCATTTCTTCATTGCCGTCCAAAAACAACGCTTTTTTACACTCCTGTCTCCCTTTCTCTTGGAAACAATGACTTACATCAATTCTTTTACATAATTCTTGTTTCTCATGACATTTCTAACATTGCCCACAATTATCAACTTTCTAAGTCTTTCTGAGCAGGAGAAATCGCAAAACATAGTCATTTCTTCATTGCCGTCCAAAAACAACGCTTTTTTACACTCCGGTCTCCCTTTCTCTTGGAAACAATGACTTACATCAATTCTTTTACATAATTCTTGTTTCTCATGACATTTCTAACATTGCCCACAATTATCAACTTTCTAAGTCTTTCTGAGCAAGAGAAATCAAAAAAACAGTCATTTCTTCATTGCCGTCCAAAAACAACGCTTTTTTACACTCCGGTCTCCCTTTCTCTTGGAAACAATGACTTACATCAATTCTTTTACATAATTCTTGTTTCTCATGACATTTCTAACATTGCCCACAATTATCAACTTTCTAAGTCTTTCTGAGCAGGAGAAATCGCAAAACATAGTCATTTCTTCATTGCCGTACAAAAACAACGCTTTTTGCATTCCTGTCTCACTTTCTCTTAGAAACAATGATTTACATCAATCCTTTTACATAATTCTTGTTGCTCATGACATTTCTAACATTCCCCACAATTATCAACTTTCTAAGTCTTTCTGAGCAAGAGAAATCGCAAAACAGTCATTTCTTCATTGCCGTCCAAAAACAACGCTTTTTTACACTCCGGTCTCCCTTTCTCTTGAAAACAATGACTTACATCAATTCTTTTACATAATTCTTGTTTCTCATGACATTTCTAACATTGCCCACAATTATCAACTTTCTAAGTCTTTCTGAGCAAGAGAAATCGCAAAACAGTCATTTCTTCATTGCCGTCCAAAAACAACGCTTTTTTACACTCCGGTCTCCCTTTCTCTTGGAAACAATGACTTACATCAATTCTTTTACATAATTCTTGTTTCTCATGACATTTCTAACATTGCACACAATTATCAACTTTCTAAGTCTTTCTGAGCAGGAGAAATCGCAAAACATAGTCATTTCTTCATTGCCGTCCAAAAACAACGCTTTTTTACACTCCTGTCTCCCTTTCTCTTGGAAACAATGACTTACATCAATTCTTTTACATAATTCTTGTTTCTCATGACATTTCTAACATTGCCCACAATTATCAACTTTCTAAGTCTTTCTGAGCAGGAGAAATCGCAAAACATAGTCATTTCTTCATTGCCGTCCAAAAACAACGCTTTTTTACACTCCGGTCTCCCTTTCTCTTGGAAACAATGACTTACATCAATTCTTTTACATAATTCTTGTTTCTCATGACATTTCTAACATTGCCCACAATTATCAACTTTCTAAGTCTTTCTGAGCAGGAGAAATCGCAAAACAGTCATTTCTTCATTGCCGTCCAAAAACAACGCTTTTTTACACTCCGGTCTCCCTTTCTCTTGGAAACAATGACTTACATCAATTCTTTTACATAATTCTTGTTTCTCATGACATTTCTAACATTGCCCACAATTATCAACTTTCTAAGTCTTTCTGAGCAGGAGAAATCGCAAAACATAGTCATTTCTTCATTGCCGTCCAAAAACAATGCTTTTTTACACTCCTGTCTCCCTTTCTCTTGGAAACAATGACTTACATCAATTCTTTTACATAATTCTTGTTTGTCATGACATTTCTAACATTGCCCACAATTATCAACTTTCTAAGTCTTTCTGAGCAGGAGAAATCGCAAAACATAGTCATTTCTTCATTGCCGTCCAAAAACAACGCTTTTTTACACTCCGGTCTCCCTTTCTCTTGGAAACAATGACTTACATCAATTCTTTTACATAATTCTTGTTTCTCATGACATTTCTAACATTGCCCACAATTATCAACTTTCTAAGTCTTTCTGAGCAAGAGAAATCGCAAAACAGTCATTTCTTCATTGCCGTCCAAAAACAACGCTTTTTTACACTCCGGTCTCCCTTTCTCTTGGAAACAATGACTTACATCAATTCTTTTACATAATTCTTGTTTCTCATGACATTTCTAACATTGCCCACAATTATCAACTTTCTAAGTCTTTCTGAGCAGGAGAAATCGCAAAACATAGTCATTTCTTCATTGCCGTCCAAAAACAACGCTTTTTTACACTCCTGTCTCCCTTTCTCTTGGAAACAATGACTTACATCAATTCTTTTACATAATTCTTGTTTCTCATGACATTTCTAACATTGCCCACAATTATCAACTTTCTAAGTCTTTCTGAGCAGGAGAAATCGCAAAACATAGTCATTTCTTCATTGCCGTCCAAAAACAACGCTTTTTTACACTCCGGTCTCCCTTTCTCTTGGAAACAATGACTTACATCAATTCTTTTACATAATTCTTGTTTCTCATGACATTTCTAACATTGCCCACAATTATCAACTTTCTAAGTCTTTCTGAGCAAGAGAAATCAAAAAAACAGTCATTTCTTCACTGCCGTCCAAAAACAACGCTTTTTTACACTCCGGTCTCCCTTTCTCTTGGAAACAATGACTTACATCAATTCTTTTACATAATTCTTGTTTCTCATGACATTTCTAACATTGCCCACAATTATCAACTTTCTAAGTCTTTCTGAGCAGGAGAAATCGCAAAACATAGTCATTTCTTCATTGCCGTACAAAAACAACGCTTTTTTGCATTCCTGTCTCACTTTCTCTTAGAAACAATGATTTACATCAATCCTTTTACATAATTCTTGTTTCTCATGACATTTCTAACATTGCCCACAATTATCAACTTTCTAAGTCTTTCTGAGTAGGAGAAATCGCAAAACATAGTCATTTCTTCATTGCCGTACAAAAACAACGCTTTTTGCATTCCTGTCTCACTTTCTCTTAGAAACAATGATTTACATCAATCCTTTTACATAATTCTTGTTGCTCATGACATTTCTAACATTCCCCACAATTATCAACTTTCTAAGTCTTTCTAAACAGGAGAAATCGCAAAACATAGTCATTTCTTCATTGCCGTACAAAAACAATGCTTTTTTGCATTCCTGTCTCACTTTCTCTTAGAAACAATGATTTACATCAATCCTTTTACATAATTCTTGTTTCTCATGACATTTCTAACATTGCCCACAATTATCAACTTTCTAAGTCTTTCTGAGCAAGAGAAATCGCAAAACAGTCATTTCTTCATTGCCGTCCAAAAACAACGCTTTTTTACACTCCGGTCTCCCTTTCTCTTGAAAACAATGACTTACATCAATTCTTTTACATAATTCTTGTTTCTCATGACATTTCTAACATTGCCCACAATTATCAACTTTCTAAGTCTTTCTGAGCAAGAGAAATCGCAAAACAGTCATTTCTTCATTGCCGTCCAAAAACAACGCTTTTTTACGCTCCGGTCTCCCTTTCTCTTGGAAACAATGACTTACATCAATTCTTTTACATAATTCTTGTTTCTCATGACATTTCTAACATTGCCCACAATTATCAACTTTCTAAGTCTTTCTGAGCAGGAGAAATCGCAAAACATAGTCATTTCTTCATTGCCGTCCAAAAACAACGCTTTTTTACACTCCTGTCTCCCTTTCTCTTGGAAACAATGACTTACATCAATTCTTTTACATAATTCTTGTTTCTCATGACATTTCTAACATTGCCCACAATTATCAACTTTCTAAGTCTTTCTGAGCAGGAGAAATCGCAAAACATAGTCATTTCTTCATTGCCGTCCAAAAACAACGCTTTTTTACACTCCGGTCTCCCTTTCTCTTGGAAACAATGACTTACATCAATTCTTTTACATAATTCTTGTTTCTCATGACATTTCTAACATTGCCCACAATTATCAACTTTCTAAGTCTTTCTGAGCAGGAGAAATCGCAAAACAGTCATTTCTTCATTGCCGTCCAAAAACAACGCTTTTTTACACTCCGGTCTCCCTTTCTCTTGGAAACAATGACTTACATCAATTCTTTTACATAATTCTTGTTTCTCATGACATTTCTAACATTGCCCACAATTATCAACTTTCTAAGTCTTTCTGAGCAGGAGAAATCGCAAAACATAGTCATTTCTTCATTGCCGTCCAAAAACAACGCTTTTTTACACTCCTGTCTCCCTTTCTCTTGGAAACAATGACTTACATCAATTCTTTTACATAATTCTTGTTTCTCATGACATTTCTAACATTGCCCACAATTATCAACTTTCTAAGTCTTTCTGAGCAGGAGAAATCGCAAAACATAGTCATTTCTTCATTGCCGTCCAAAAACAACGCTTTTTTACACTCCGGTCTCCCTTTCTCTTGGAAACAATGACTTACATCAATTCTTTTACATAATTCTTGTTTCTCATGACATTTCTAACATTGCCCACAATTATCAACTTTCTAAGTCTTTCTGAGAACGAGAAATCAAAAAACAGTCATTTCTTCATTGCCGTCCAAAAACAACGCTTTTTTACACTCCGGTCTCCCTTTCTCTTGGAAACAATGACTTACATCAATTCTTTTACATAATTCTTGTTTCTCATGACATTTCTAACATTGCCCACAATTATCAACTTTCTAAGTCTTTCTGAGCAGGAGAAATCGCAAAACATAGTCATTTCTTCATTGCCGTCCAAAAAAAACGCTTTTTTACACTCCTGTCTCCCTTTCTCTTGGAAACAATGACTTACATCAATTCTTTTACATAATTCTTGTTTCTCATGACATTTCTAACATTGCCCACAATTATCAACTTTCTAAGTCTTTCTGAGCAGGAGAAATCGCAAAACATAGTCATTTCTTCATTGCCGTCCAAAAACAACGCTTTTTTGCATTCCTGTCTCACTTTCTCTTAGAAACAATGATTTACATCAATCCTTTTACATAATTCTTGTTTCTCATGACATTTCTACCATTGCCCACAATTATCAACTTTCTAAGTCTTTCTGAGCAGGAGAAATCCCAAAACATAGTCATTTCTTCATTGCCGTACAAAAACAACGCTTTTTGCATTCCTGTCTCACTTTCTCTTAGAAACAATGATTTACATCAATCCTTTTACATAATTCTTGTTTCTCATGACATTTCTAACATTGCCCACAATTATCAACTTTCTAAGTCTTTCTGAGTAGGAGAAATCGCAAAACATAGTCATTTCTTCATTGCCGTACAAAAACAACGCTTTTTGCATTCCTGTCTCACTTTCTCTTAGAAACAATGATTTACATCAATCCTTTTACATAATTCTTGTTGCTCATGACATTTCTAACATTCCCCACAATTATCAACTTTCTAAGTCTTTCTAAACAGGAGAAATCGCAAAACATAGTCATTTCTTCATTGCCGTACAAAAACAACGCTTTTTTGCATTCCTGTCTCACTTTCTCTTAGAAACAATGATTTACATCAATCCTTTTACATAATTCTTGTTTCTCATGACATTTCTAACATTGCCCACAATTATCAACTTTCTAAGTCTTTCTGAGCAAGAGAAATCGCAAAACAGTCATTTCTTCATTGCCGTCCAAAAACAACGCTTTTTTACACTCCGGTCTCCCTTTCTCTTGAAAACAATGACTTACATCAATTCTTTTACATAATTCTTGTTTCTCATGACATTTCTAACATTGCCCACAATTATCAACTTTCTAAGTCTTTCTGAGCAGGAGAAATCGCAAAACATAGTCATTTCTTCATTGCCGTCCAAAAACAACGCTTTTTTACACTCCTGTCTCCCTTTCTCTTGGAAACAATGACTTACATCAATTCTTTTACATAATTCTTGTTTCTCATGACATTTCTAACATTGCCCACAATTATCAACTTTCTAAGTCTTTCTGAGCAGGAGAAATCGCAAAACATAGTCATTTCTTCATTGCCGTCCAAAAACAACGCTTTTTTACACTCCGGTCTCCCTTTCTCTTGGAAACAATGACTTACATCAATTCTTTTACATAATTCTTGTTTCTCATGACATTTCTAACATTGCCCACAATTATCAACTTTCTAAGTCTTTCTCAGCAAGAGAAATCGCAAAACAGTCATTTCTTCATTGCCGTCCAAAAACAACGCTTTTTTACACTCCGGTCTCCCTTTCTCTTGGAAACAATGACTT
Organism: Mixophyes fleayi; assembly: GCF_038048845.1. Lineage (NCBI taxonomy): Eukaryota > Metazoa > Chordata > Amphibia > Anura > Limnodynastidae > Mixophyes > Mixophyes fleayi. The sequence goes on along the minus strand of NW_027446140.1, from coordinate 18,725 downwards.
ACATCAATTCTTTTACATATCTCTTGTTTCTCATGACATTTCTAACATTGCCCACAATTATCAACTTTCTAAGTCTTTCTGAGCAAGAGAAATCGCAAAACAGTCATTTCTTCATTGCCGTCCAAAAACAACGCTTTTTTACACTCCGGTCTCCCTTTCTCTTGGAAACAATGACTTACATCAATTCTTTTACATAATTCTTGTTTCTCATGACATTTCTAACATTGCCCACAATTATCAACTTTCTAAGTCTTTCTGAGCAGGAGAAATCGCAAAACATAGTCATTTCTTCATTGCCGTCCAAAAACAACGCTTTTTTACACTCCTGTCTCCCTTTCTCTTGGAAACAATGACTTACATCAATTCTTTTACATAATTCTTGTTTCTCATGACATTTCTAACATTGCCCACAATTATCAACTTTCTAAGTCTTTCTGAGCAGGAGAAATCGCAAAACATAGTCATTTCTTCATTGCCGTCCAAAAACAACGCTTTTTTACACTCCGGTCTCCCTTTCTCTTGGAAACAATGACTTACATCAATTCTTTTACATAATTCTTGTTTCTCATGACATTTCTAACATTGCCCACAATTATCAACTTTCTAAGTCTTTCTGAGCAAGAGAAATCGCAAAACAGTCATTTCTTCATTGCCGTCCAAAAACAACGCTTTTTTACACTCCGGTCTCCCTTTCTCTTGGAAACAATGACTTACATCAATTCTTTTACATAATTCTTGTTTCTCATGACATTTCTAACATTGCCCACAATTATCAACTTTCTAAGTCTTTCTGAGCAGGAGCAATCGCAAAACATAGTCATTTCTTCATTGCCGTCCAAAAACAACGCTTTTTTACACTCCTGTCTCCCTTTCTCTTGGAAACAATGACTTACATCAATTCTTTTACATAATTCTTGTTTCTCATGACATTTCTAACATTGCCCACAATTATCAACTTTCTAAGTCTTTCTGAGCAGGAGAAATCGCAAAACATAGTCATTTCTTCATTGCCGTCCAAAAACAATGCTTTTTTACACTCCGGTCTCCCTTTCTCTTGGAAACAATGACTTACATCAATTCTTTTACATAATTCTTGTTTCTCATGACATTTCTAACATTGCCCACAATTATCAACTTTCTAAGTCTTTCTGAGCAGGAGAAATCGCAAAACAGTCATTTCTTCATTGCCGTCCAAAAACAACGCTTTTTTACACTCCGGTCTCCCTTTATCTTGGAAACAATGACTTACATCAATTCTTTTACATAATTCTTGTTTCTCATGACATTTCTAACATTGCCCACAATTATCAACTTTCTAAGTCTTTCTGAGCAGGAGAAATCGCAAAACATAGTCATTTCTTCATTGCCGTCCAAAAACAACGCTTTTTTACACTCCTGTCTCCCTTTCTCTTGGAAACAATGACTTACATCAATTCTTTTACATAATTCTTGTTTCTCATGACATTTCTAACATTGCCCACAATTATCAACTTTCTAAGTCTTTCTGAGCAGGAGAAATCGCAAAACATAGTCATTTCTTCATTGCCGTCCAAAAACAACGCTTTTTTACACTCCGGTCTCCCTTTCTCTTGGAAACAATGACTTACATCAATTCTTTTACATAATTCTTGTTTCTCATGACATTTCTAACATTGCCCACAATTATCAACTTTCTAAGTCTTTCTGAGCAAGAGAAATCGCAAAACAGTCATTTCTTCATTGCCGTCCAAAAACAACGCTTTTTTACACTCCGGTCTCCCTTTCTCTTGGAAACAATGACTTACATCAATTCTTTTACATAATTCTTGTTTCTCATGACATTTCTAACATTGCCCACAATTATCAACTTTCTAAGTCTTTCTGAGCAGGAGAAATCGCAAAACATAGTCATTTCTTCATTGCCGTCCAAAAACAACGCTTTTTTACACTCCTGTCTCCCTTTCTCTTGGAAACAATGACTTACATCAATTCTTTTACATAATTCTTGTTTTTCATGACATTTCTAACATTGCCCACAATTATCAACTTTCTAAGTCTTTCTGAGCAGGAGAAATCGCAAAACATAGTCATTTCTTCATTGCCGTCCAAAAACAACGCTTTTTTACACTCCGGTCTCCCTTTCTCTTGGAAACAATGACTTACATCAATTCTTTTACATAATTCTTGTTTCTCATGACATTTCTAACATTGCCCACAATTATCAACTTTCTAAGTCTTTCTGAGCAGGAGAAATCGCAAAACATAGTCATTTCTTCATTGCCGTCCAAAAACAACGCTTTTTTACACTCCTGTCTCCCTTTCTCTTGGAAACAATGACTTACATCAATTCTTTTACATAATTCTTGTTTCTCATGACATTTCTAACATTGCCCACAATTATCAACTTTCTAAGTCTTTCTGAGCAGGAGAAATCGCAAAACATAGTCATTTCTTCATTGCCGTCCAAAAACAACGCTTTTTTACACTCCGGTCTCCCTTTCTCTTGGAAACAATGACTTACATCAATTCTTTTACATAATTCTTGTTTCTCATGACATTTCTAACATTGCCCACAATTATCAACTTTCTAAGTCTTTCTGAGCAAGAGAAATCGCAAAACAGTCATTTCTTCATTGCCGTCCAAAAACAACGCTTTTTTACACTCCGGTCTCCCTTTCTCTTGGAAACAATGACTTACATCAATTCTTTTACATAATTCTTGTTTCTCATGACATTTCTAACATTGCCCACAATTATCAACTTTCTAAGTCTTTCTGAGCAGGAGCAATCGCAAAACATAGTCATTTCTTCATTGCCGTCCAAAAACAACGCTTTTTTACACTCCTGTCTCCCTTTCTCTTGGAAACAATGACTTACATCAATTCTTTTACATAATTCTTGTTTCTCATGACATTTCTAACATTGCCCACAATTATCAACTTTCTAAGTCTTTCTGAGCAGGAGAAATCGCAAAACATAGTCATTTCTTCATTGCCGTCCAAAAACAATGCTTTTTTACACTCCGGTCTCCCTTTCTCTTGGAAACAATGACTTACATCAATTCTTTTACATAATTCTTGTTTCTCATGACATTTCTAACATTGCCCACAATTATCAACTTTCTAAGTCTTTCTGAGCAGGAGAAATCGCAAAACAGTCATTTCTTCATTGCCGTCCAAAAACAACGCTTTTTTACACTCCGGTCTCCCTTTATCTTGGAAACAATGACTTACATCAATTCTTTTACATAATTCTTGTTTCTCATGACATTTCTAACATTGCCCACAATTATCAACTTTCTAAGTCTTTCTGAGCAGGAGAAATCGCAAAACATAGTCATTTCTTCATTGCCGTCCAAAAACAACGCTTTTTTACACTCCTGTCTCCCTTTCTCTTGGAAACAATGACTTACATCAATTCTTTTACATAATTCTTGTTTCTCATGACATTTCTAACATTGCCCACAATTATCAACTTTCTAAGTCTTTCTGAGCAGGAGAAATCGCAAAACATAGTCATTTCTTCATTGCCGTCCAAAAACAACGCTTTTTTACACTCCGGTCTCCCTTTCTCTTGGAAACAATGACTTACATCAATTCTTTTACATAATTCTTGTTTCTCATGACATTTCTAACATTGCCCACAATTATCAACTTTCTAAGTCTTTCTGAGCAAGAGAAATCGCAAAACAGTCATTTCTTCATTGCCGTCCAAAAACAACGCTTTTTTACACTCCGGTCTCCCTTTCTCTTGGAAACAATGACTTACATCAATTCTTTTACATAATTCTTGTTTCTCATGACATTTCTAACATTGCCCACAATTATCAACTTTCTAAGTCTTTCTGAGCAGGAGAAATCGCAAAACATAGTCATTTCTTCATTGCCGTCCAAAAACAACGCTTTTTTACACTCCTGTCTCCCTTTCTCTTGGAAACAATGACTTACATCAATTCTTTTACATAATTCTTGTTTCTCATGACATTTCTAACATTGCCCACAATTATCAACTTTCTAAGTCTTTCTGAGCAGGAGAAATCGCAAAACATAGTCATTTCTTCATTGCCGTCCAAAAACAACGCTTTTTTACACTCCGGTCTCCCTTTCTCTTGGAAACAATGACTTACATCAATTCTTTTACATAATTCTTGTTTCTCATGACATTTCTAACATTGCCCACAATTATCAACTTTCTAAGTCTTTCTGAGCAAGAGAAATCGCAAAACAGTCATTTCTTCATTGCCGTCCAAAAACAACGCTTTTTTACACTCCGGTCTCCCTTTCTCTTGGAAACAATGACTTACATCAATTCTTTTACATAATTCTTGTTTCTCATGACATTTCTAACATTGCCCACAATTATCAACTTTCTAAGTCTTTCTGAGCAGGAGAAATCGCAAAACATAGTCATTTCTTCATTGCCGTCCAAAAACAACGCTTTTTTACACTCCTGTCTCCCTTTCTCTTGGAAACAATGACTTACATCAATTCTTTTACATAATTCTTGTTTTTCATGACATTTCTAACATTGCCCACAATTATCAACTTTCTAAGTCTTTCTGAGCAGGAGAAATCGCAAAACATAGTCATTTCTTCATTGCCGTCCAAAAACAACGCTTTTTTACACTCCGGTCTCCCTTTCTCTTGGAAACAATGACTTACATCAATTCTTTTACATAATTCTTGTTTCTCATGACATTTCTAACATTGCCCACAATTATCAACTTTCTAAGTCTTTCTGAGCAAGAGAAATAAAAAAACAGTCATTTCTTCATTGCCGTCCAAAAACAACGCTTTTTTACACTCCGGTCTCCCTTTCTCTTGGAAACAATGACTTACATCAATTCTTTTACATAATTCTTGTTTCTCATGACATTTCTAACATTGCCCACAATTATCAACTTTCTAAGTCTTTCTGAGCAGGAGAAATCGCAAAACATAGTCATTTCTTCATTGCCGTCCAAAAACAACGCTTTTTTGCATTCCTGTCTCACTTTCTCTTAGAAACAATGATTTATATCAATCCTTTTACATAATTCTTGTTTCTCATGACATTTCTACCATTGCCCACAATTATCAACTTTCTAAGTCTTTCTGAGCAGGAGAAATCCCAAAACATAGTCATTTCTTCATTGCCGTACAAAAACAACGCTTTTTGCATTCCTGTCTCACTTTCTCTTAGAAACAATGATTTACATCAATCTTTTTACATAATTCTTGTTTCTCATGACATTTCTAACATTGCCCACAGTTATCAACTTTCTAAGTCTTTCTGAGCAGGAGAAATCGCAAAACATAGTCATTTCTTCATTGCCGTACAAAAACAACGCTTTTTTGCATTCCTGTCTCACTTTCTCTTAGAAACAATGATTTACATCAATCCTTTTACATAATTCTTGTTTCTCATGACATTTCTAACATTGCCCACAATTATCAACTTTCTAAGTCTTTCTGAGTAGGAGAAATCGCAAAACATAGTCATTTCTTCATTGCCGTACAAAAACAACGCTTTTTGCATTCCTGTCTCACTTTCTCTTAGAAACAATGATTTACATCAATCCTTTTACATAATTCTTGTTGCTCATGACATTTCTAACATTCCCCACAATTATCAACTTTCTAAGTCTTTCTAAACAGGAGAAATCGCAAAACATAGTCATTTCTTCATTGCCGTACAAAAACAATGCTTTTTTGCATTCCTGTCTCACTTTCTCTTAGAAACAATGATTTACATCAATCCTTTTACATAATTCTTGTTTCTCATGACATTTCTAACATTGCCCACAATTATCAACTTTCTAAGTCTTTCTGAGCAAGAGAAATCGCAAAACAGTCATTTCTTCATTGCCGTCCAAAAACAACGCTTTTTTACACTCCGGTCTCCCTTTCTCTTGAAAACAATGACTTACATCAATTCTTTTACATAATTCTTGTTTCTCATGACATTTCTAACATTGCCCACAATTATCAACTTTCTAAGTCTTTCTGAGCAAGAGAAATCGCAAAACAGTCATTTCTTCATTGCCGTCCAAAAACAACGCTTTTTTACGCTCCGGTCTCCCTTTCTCTTGGAAACAATGACTTACATCAATTCTTTTACATAATTCTTGTTTCTCATGACATTTCTAACATTGCCCACAATTATCAACTTTCTAAGTCTTTCTGAGCAGGAGAAATCGCAAAACATAGTCATTTCTTCATTGCCGTCCAAAAACAACGCTTTTTTACACTCCTGTCTCCCTTTCTCTTGGAAACAATGACTTACATCAATTCTTTTACATAATTCTTGTTTCTCATGACATTTCTAACATTGCCCACAATTATCAACTTTCTAAGTCTTTCTGAGCAGGAGAAATCGCAAAACATAGTCATTTCTTCATTGCCGTCCAAAAACAACGCTTTTTTACACTCCGGTCTCCCTTTCTCTTGGAAACAATGACTTACATCAATTCTTTTACATAATTCTTGTTTCTCATGACATTTCTAACATTGCCCACAATTATCAACTTTCTAAGTCTTTCTGAGCAGGAGAAATCGCAAAACAGTCATTTCTTCATTGCCGTCCAAAAACAACGCTTTTTTACACTCCGGTCTCCCTTTCTCTTGGAAACAATGACTTACATCAATTCTTTTACATAATTCTTGTTTCTCATGACATTTCTAACATTGCCCACAATTATCAACTTTCTAAGTCTTTCTGAGCAGGAGAAATCGCAAAACATAGTCATTTCTTCATTGCCGTCCAAAAACAACGCTTTTTTACACTCCTGTCTCCCTTTCTCTTGGAAACAATGACTTACATCAATTCTTTTACATAATTCTTGTTTCTCATGACATTTCTAACATTGCCCACAATTATCAACTTTCTAAGTCTTTCTGAGCAGGAGAAATCGCAAAACATAGTCATTTCTTCATTGCCGTCCAAAAACAACGCTTTTTTACACTCCGGTCTCCCTTTCTCTTGGAAACAATGACTTACATCAATTCTTTTACATATCTCTTGTTTCTCATGACATTTCTAACATTGCCCACAATTATCAACTTTCTAAGTCTTTCTGAGCAAGAGAAATCGCAAAACAGTCATTTCTTCATTGCCGTCCAAAAACAACGCTTTTTTACACTCCGGTCTCCCTTTCTCTTGGAAACAATGACTTACATCAATTCTTTTACATAATTCTTGTTTCTCATGACATTTCTAACATTGCCCACAATTATCAACTTTCTAAGTCTTTCTGAGCAGGAGAAATCGCAAAACATAGTCATTTCTTCATTGCCGTCCAAAAACAACGCTTTTTTACACTCCTGTCTCCCTTTCTCTTGGAAACAATGACTTACATCAATTCTTTTACATAATTCTTGTTTCTCATGACATTTCTAACATTGCCCACAATTATCAACTTTCTAAGTCTTTCTGAGCAGGAGAAATCGCAAAACATAGTCATTTCTTCATTGCCGTCCAAAAACAACGCTTTTTTACACTCCGGTCTCCCTTTCTCTTGGAAACAATGACTTACATCAATTCTTTTACATAATTCTTGTTTCTCATGACATTTCTAACATTGCCCACAATTATCAACTTTCTAAGTCTTTCTGAGCAAGAGAAATCGCAAAACAGTCATTTCTTCATTGCCGTCCAAAAACAACGCTTTTTTACACTCCGGTCTCCCTTTCTCTTGGAAACAATGACTTACATCAATTCTTTTACATAATTCTTGTTTCTCATGACATTTCTAACATTGCCCACAATTATCAACTTTCTAAGTCTTTCTGAGCAGGAGCAATCGCAAAACATAGTCATTTCTTCATTGCCGTCCAAAAACAACGCTTTTTTACACTCCTGTCTCCCTTTCTCTTGGAAACAATGACTTACATCAATTCTTTTACATAATTCTTGTTTCTCATGACATTTCTAACATTGCCCACAATTATCAACTTTCTAAGTCTTTCTGAGCAGGAGAAATCGCAAAACATAGTCATTTCTTCATTGCCGTCCAAAAACAATGCTTTTTTACACTCCGGTCTCCCTTTCTCTTGGAAACAATGACTTACATCAATTCTTTTACATAATTCTTGTTTCTCATGACATTTCTAACATTGCCCACAATTATCAACTTTCTAAGTCTTTCTGAGCAGGAGAAATCGCAAAACAGTCATTTCTTCATTGCCGTCCAAAAACAACGCTTTTTTACACTCCGGTCTCCCTTTATCTTGGAAACAATGACTTACATCAATTCTTTTACATAATTCTTGTTTCTCATGACATTTCTAACATTGCCCACAATTATCAACTTTCTAAGTCTTTCTGAGCAGGAGAAATCGCAAAACATAGTCATTTCTTCATTGCCGTCCAAAAACAACGCTTTTTTACACTCCTGTCTCCCTTTCTCTTGGAAACAATGACTTACATCAATTCTTTTACATAATTCTTGTTTCTCATGACATTTCTAACATTGCCCACAATTATCAACTTTCTAAGTCTTTCTGAGCAGGAGAAATCGCAAAACATAGTCATTTCTTCATTGCCGTCCAAAAACAACGCTTTTTTACACTCCGGTCTCCCTTTCTCTTGGAAACAATGACTTACATCAATTCTTTTACATAATTCTTGTTTCTCATGACATTTCTAACATTGCCCACAATTATCAACTTTCTAAGTCTTTCTGAGCAAGAGAAATCGCAAAACAGTCATTTCTTCATTGCCGTCCAAAAACAACGCTTTTTTACACTCCGGTCTCCCTTTCTCTTGGAAACAATGACTTACATCAATTCTTTTACATAATTCTTGTTTCTCATGACATTTCTAACATTGCCCACAATTATCAACTTTCTAAGTCTTTCTGAGCAGGAGAAATCGCAAAACATAGTCATTTCTTCATTGCCGTCCAAAAACAACGCTTTTTTACACTCCTGTCTCCCTTTCTCTTGGAAACAATGACTTACATCAATTCTTTTACATAATTCTTGTTTTTCATGACATTTCTAACATTGCCCACAATTATCAACTTTCTAAGTCTTTCTGAGCAGGAGAAATCGCAAAACATAGTCATTTCTTCATTGCCGTCCAAAAACAACGCTTTTTTACACTCCGGTCTCCCTTTCTCTTGGAAACAATGACTTACATCAATTCTTTTACATAATTCTTGTTTCTCATGACATTTCTAACATTGCCCACAATTATCAACTTTCTAAGTCTTTCTGAGCAAGAGAAATAAAAAAACAGTCATTTCTTCATTGCCGTCCAAAAACAACGCTTTTTTACACTCCGGTCTCCCTTTCTCTTGGAAACAATGACTTACATCAATTCTTTTACATAATTCTTGTTTCTCATGACATTTCTAACATTGCCCACAATTATCAACTTTCTAAGTCTTTCTGAGCAGGAGAAATCGCAAAACATAGTCATTTCTTCATTGCCGTCCAAAAACAACGCTTTTTTGCATTCCTGTCTCACTTTCTCTTAGAAACAATGATTTACATCAATCCTTTTACATAATTCTTGTTTCTCATGACATTTCTACCATTGCCCACAATTATCAACTTTCTAAGTCTTTCTGAGCAGGAGAAATCCCAAAACATAGTCATTTCTTCATTGCCGTACAAAAACAACGCTTTTTGCATTCCTGTCTCACTTTCTCTTAGAAACAATGATTTACATCAATCCTTTTACATAATTCTTGTTTCTCATGACATTTCTAACATTGCCCACAATTATCAACTTTCTAAGTCTTTCTGAGCAGGAGAAATCGCAAAACATAGTCATTTCTTCATTGCCGTACAAAAACAACGCTTTTTTGCATTCCTGTCTCACTTTCTCTTAGAAACAATGATTTACATCAATCCTTTTACATAATTCTTGTTTCTCATGACATTTCTAACATTGCCCACAATTATCAACTTTCTAAGTCTTTCTGAGTAGGAGAAATCGCAAAACATAGTCATTTCTTCATTGCCGTACAAAAACAACGCTTTTTGCATTCCTGTCTCACTTTCTCTTAGAAACAATGATTTACATCAATCCTTTTACATAATTCTTGTTGCTCATGACATTTCTAACATTCCCCACAATTATCAACTTTCTAAGTCTTTCTGAGCAAGAGAAATCGCAAAACAGTCATTTCTTCATTGCCGTCCAAAAACAACGCTTTTTTACACTCCGGTCTCCCTTTCTCTTGAAAACAATGACTTACATCAATTCTTTTACATAATTCTTGTTTCTCATGACATTTCTAACATTGCCCCACAATTATCAACTTTCTAAGTCTTTCTGAGCAAGAGAAATCGCAAAACAGTCATTTCTTCATTGCCGTCCAAAAACAACGCTTTTTTCACTCCGGTCTCCCTTTCTCTTGGAAACAATGACTTACATCAATTCTTTTACATAATTCTTGTTTCTCATGACATTTCTAACATTGCCCACAATTATCAACTTTCTAAGTCTTTCTGAGCAGGAGAAATCGCAAAACATAGTCATTTCTTCATTGCCGTCCAAAAACAACGCTTTTTTACACTCCTGTCTCCCTTTCTCTTGGAAACAATGACTTACATCAATTCTTTTACATAATTCTTGTTTCTCATGACATTTCTAACATTGCCCACAATTATCAACTTTCTAAGTCTTTCTGAGCAGGAGAAATCGCAAAACATAGTCATTTCTTCATTGCCGTCCAAAAACAACGCTTTTTTACACTCCGGTCTCCCTTTCTCTTGGAAACAATGACTTACATCAATTCTTTTACATAATTCTTGTTTCTCATGACATTTCTAACATTGCCCACAATTATCAACTTTCTAAGTCTTTCTGAGCAGGAGAAATCGCAAAACAGTCATTTCTTCATTGCCGTCCAAAAACAACGCTTTTTTACACTCCGGTCTCCCTTTCTCTTGGAAACAATGACTTACATCAATTCTTTTACATAATTCTTGTTTCTCATGACATTTCTAACATTGCCCACAATTATCAACTTTCTAAGTCTTTCTGAGCAGGAGAAATCGCAAAACATAGTCATTTCTTCATTGCCGTCCAAAAACAATGCTTTTTTACACTCCTGTCTCCCTTTCTCTTGGAAACAATGACTTACATCAATTCTTTTACATAATTTCTTGTTTGTCATGACATTTCTAACATTGCCCACAATTATCAACTTTCTAAGTCTTTCTGAGCAGGAGAAATCGCAAAACATAGTCATTTCTTCATTGCCGTCCAAAAACAAGACTTTTTTACACTCCGGTCTCCCTTTCTCTTGGAAACAATGACTTACATCAATTCTTTTACATAATTCTTGTTTCTCATGACATTTCTAACATTGCCCACAATTATCAACTTTCTAAGTCTTTCTGAGCAAGAGAAATCGCAAAACAGTCATTTCTTCATTGCCGTCCAAAAACAACGCTTTTTTACACTCCGGTCTCCCTTTCTCTTGGAAACAATGACTTACATCAATTCTTTTACATAATTCTTGTTTCTCATGACATTTCTAACATTGCCCACAATTATCAACTTTCTAAGTCTTTCTGAGCAGGAGAAATCGCAAAACATAGTCATTTCTTCATTGCCGTCCAAAAACAACGCTTTTTTACACTCCTGTCTCCCTTTCTCTTGGAAACAATGACTTACATCAATTCTTTTACATAATTCTTGTTTCTCATGACATTTCTAACATTGCCCACAATTATCAACTTTCTAAGTCTTTCTGAGCAGGAGAAATCCCAAACATAGTCATTTCTTCATTGCCGTACAAGAACAACGCTTTTTGCATTCCTGTCTCACTTTCTCTTAGAAACAATGATTTACATCAATCCTTTACATAATTCTTGTTTCTCATGACATTTCTAACATTGCCCACAATTATCAACTTTCTAAGTCTTTCTGAGCAGGAGAAATCGCAAAACATAGTCATTTCTTCATTGCCGTACAAAAACAACGCTTTTTTGCATTCCTGTCTCACTTTCTCTTAGAAACAATGATTTACATCAATCCTTTTACATAATTCTTGTTTCTCATGACATTTCTAACATTGCCCACAATTATCAACTTTCTAAGTCTTTCTGAGTAGGAGAAATCGCAAAACATAGTTATTTCTTCATTGCCGTACAAAAACAACGCTTTTTGCATTCCTGTCTCACTTTCTCTTAGAAACAATGATTTACATCAATCCTTTTACATAATTCTTGTTGCTCATGACATTTCTAACATTCCCCCACAATTATCAACTTTCTAAGTCTTTCTGAGCAAGAGAAATCGCAAAACAGTCATTTCTTCATTGCCGTCCAAAAACAACGCTTTTTTACACTCCGGTCTCCCTTTCTCTTGAAAACAATGACTTACATCAATTCTTTTACATAATTCTTGTTTCTCATGACATTTCTAACATTGCCCACAATTATCAACTTTCTAAGTCTTTCTGAGCAAGAGAAATCGCAAAACAGTCATTTCTTCATTGCCGTCCAAAAACAACGCTTTTTTGCATTCCTGTCTCACTTTCTCTTAGAAACAATGACTTACATCAATTCTTTTACATAATTCTTGTTTCTCATGACATTTCTACCATTGCCCACAATTATCACTTTCTAAGTCTTTCTGAGCAGGAGAAATCCCAAAACATAGTCATTTCTTCATTGCCGTACAAAAACAACGCTTTTTGCATTCCTGTCTCACTTTCTCTTAGAAACAATGATTTACATCAATCCTTTTACATAATTCTTGTTTCTCATGACATTTCTAACATTGCCCACAATTATCAACTTTCTAAGTCTTTCTGAGCAGGAGAAATCGCAAAACATAGTCATTTCTTCATTGCCGTACAAAAACAACGCTTTTTTGCATTCCTGTCTCACTTTCTCTTAGAAACAATGATTTACATCAATCCTTTTACATAATTCTTGTTTCTCATGACATTTCAAACATTGCCCACAATTATCAACTTTCTAAGTCTTTCTGAGTAGGAGAAATCGCAAAACATAGTTATTTCTTCATTGCCGTACAAAAACAACGCTTTTTGCATTCCTGTCTCACTTTCTCTTAGAAACAATGATTTACATCAATCCTTTTACATAATTCTTGTTGCTCATGACATTTCTAACATTCCCCACAATTATCAACTTTCTAAGTCTTTCTGAGCAAGAGAAATCGCAAAACAGTCATTTCTTCATTGCCGTCCAAAAACAACGCTTTTTTACACTCCGGTCTCCCTTTCTCTTGAAAACAATGACTTACATCAATTCTTTTACATAATTCTTGTTTCTCATGACATTTCTAACATTGCCCACAATTATCAACTTTCTAAGTCTTTCTGAGCAAGAGAAATCGCAAAACAGTCATTTCTTCATTGCCGTCCAAAAACAACGCTTTTTTGCATTCCTGTCTCACTTTCTCTTAGAAACAATGATTTACATCAATCCTTTTACATAATTCTTGTTTCTCATGACATTTCTACCATTGCCCACAATTATCAACTTTCTAAGTATTTCTGAGCAGGAGAAATCGCAAAACATAGTCATTTCTTCATTGCCGTCCAAAAACAACGCTTTTTTGCATTCCTGTCTCACTTTCTCTTAGAAACAATGATTTACATCAATCCTTTTACATAATTCTTGTTTCTCATGACATTTCTAACATTGCCCCACAATTATCAACTTTCTAAGTCTTTCTGAGCAGGAGAAATCGCAAAACATAGTCATTTCTTCATTGCCGTCCAAAAACAACGCTTTTTTACACTCCGGTCTCCCTTTCTCTTGGAAACAATGACTTACATCAATTCTTTTACATAATTCTTGTTTCTCATGACATTTCTAACATTGCCCACAATTATCAACTTTCTAAGTCTTTCTGAGCAGGAGAAATCGCAAAACAGTCATTTCTTCATTGCCGTCCAAAAACAACGCTTTTTTACACTCCGGTCTCCCTTTCTCTTGGAAACAATGACTTACATCAATTCTTTTACATAATTCTTGTTTCTCATGACATTTCTAACATTGCCCACAATTATCAACTTTCTAAGTCTTTCTGAGCAGGAGAAATCGCAAAACATAGTCATTTCTTCATTGCCGTCCAAAAACAATGCTTTTTTACACTCCTGTCTCCCTTTCTCTTGGAAACAATGACTTACATCAATTCTTTTACATAATTCTTGTTTGTCATGACATTTCTAACATTGCCCACAATTATCAACTTTCTAAGTCTTTCTGAGCAGGAGAAATCGCAAAACATAGTCATTTCTTCATTGCCGTCCAAAAACAAGACTTTTTTACACTCCGGTCTCCCTTTCTCTTGGAAACAATGACTTACATCAATTCTTTTACATAATTCTTGTTTCTCATGACATTTCTAACATTGCCCACAATTATCAACTTTCTAAGTCTTTCTGAGCAAGAGAAATCGCAAAACAGTCATTTCTTCATTGCCGTCCAAAAACAACGCTTTTTTACACTCCGGTCTCCCTTTCTCTTGGAAACAATGACTTACATCAATTCTTTTACATAATTCTTGTTTCTCATGACATTTCTAACATTGCCCACAATTATCAACTTTCTAAGTCTTTCTGAGCAGGAGAAATCGCAAAACATAGTCATTTCTTCATTGCCGTCCAAAAACAACGCTTTTTTACACTCCTGTCTCCCTTTCTCTTGGAAACAATGACTTACATCAATTCTTTTACATAATTCTTGTTTCTCATGACATTTCTAACATTTGCCCACAATTATCAACTTTCTAAGTCTTTCTGAGCAAGAGAAATCAAAAAAACAGTCATTTCTTCATTGCCGTCCAAAAACAACGCTTTTTTACACTCCGGTCTCCCTTTCTCTTGGAAACAATGACTTACATCAATTCTTTTACATAATTCTTGTTTCTCATGACATTTCTAACATTGCCCACAATTATCAACTTTCTAAGTCTTTCTGAGCAGGAGAAATCGCAAAACATAGTCATTTCTTCATTGCCGTCCAAAAAAAACGCTTTTTTACACTCCTGTCTCCCTTTCTCTTGGAAACAATGACTTACATCAATTCTTTTACATAATTCTTGTTTCTCATGACATTTCTAACATTGCCCACAATTATCAACTTTCTAAGTCTTTCTGAGCAGGAGAAATCGCAAAACATAGTCATTTCTTCATTGCCGTCCAAAAACAACGCTTTTTTGCATTCCTGTCTCACTTTCTCTTAGAAACAATGATTTATATCAATTCTTTTACATAATTCTTGTTTCTCATGACATTTCTACCATTGCCCACAATTATCAACTTTCTAAGTCTTTCTGAGCAAGAGAAATCAAAAAAACAGTCATTTCTTCATTGCCGTCCAAAAACAACGCTTTTTTACACTCCGGTCTCCCTTTCTCTTGGAAACAATGACTTACATCAATTCTTTTACATAATTCTTGTTTCTCATGACATTTCTACCATTGCCCACAATTATCAACTTTCTAAGTCTTTCTGAGCAGGAGAAATCCCAAAACATAGTCATTTCTTCATTGCCGTACAAAAACAACGCTTTTTGCATTCCTGTCTCACTTTCTCTTAGAAACAATGATTTACATCAATCCTTTTACATAATTCTTGTTTCTCATGACATTTCTAACATTGCCCACAATTATCAACTTTCTAAGTCTTTCTGAGCAGGAGAAATCGCAAAACATAGTCATTTCTTCATTGCCGTACAAAAACAACGCTTTTTTGCATTCCTGTCTCACTTTCTCTTAGAAACAATGATTTACATCAATCCTTTTACATAATTCTTGTTTCTCATGACATTTCTAACATTGCCCACAATTATCAACTTTCTAAGTCTTTCTGAGTAGGAGAAATCGCAAAACATAGTTATTTCTTCATTGCCGTACAAAAACAACGCTTTTTGCATTCCTGTCTCACTTTCTCTTAGAAACAATGATTTACATCAATCCTTTTACATAATTCTTGTTGCTCATGACATTTCTAACATTCCCCACAATTA
This sequence comes from Mixophyes fleayi, assembly GCF_038048845.1. Taxonomy (NCBI): domain Eukaryota; kingdom Metazoa; phylum Chordata; class Amphibia; order Anura; family Limnodynastidae; genus Mixophyes; species Mixophyes fleayi. The sequence continues at coordinate 2,799 of NW_027446140.1, read as the reverse complement.
TCAACTTTCTAAGTCTTTCTGAGCAAGAGAAATCGCCAAAACAGTCATTTCTTCATTGCCGTCCAAAACAACGCTTTTTTACACTCCGGTCTCCCTTTCTCTTGAAAACAATGACTTACATCAATTCTTTTACATAATTCTTGTTTCTCATGACATTTCTAACATTGCCCCACAATTATCAACTTTCTAAGTCTTTCTGAGCAAGAGAAATCGCAAAACAGTCATTTCTTCATTGCCGTCCAAAAACAACGCTTTTTTGCATTCCTGTCCTCACTTTCTCTTAGAAACAATGATTTACATCAATCCTTTTACATAATTCTTGTTTCTCATGACATTTCTACCATTGCCCACAATTATCAACTTTCTAAGTATTTCTGAGCAGGAGAAATCGCAAAACATAGTCATTTCTTCATTGCCGTCCAAAAACAACGCTTTTTTACACTCCTGTCTCCCTTTCTCTTGGAAACAATGACTTACATCAATTCTTTTACATAATTCTTGTTTCTCATGACATTTCTAACATTGCCCACAATTATCAACTTTCTAAGTCTTTCTGAGCAGGAGAAATCGCAAAACATAGTCATTTCTTCATTGCCGTCCAAAAACAACGCTTTTTTACACTCCGGTCTCCCTTTCTCTTGGAAACAATGACTTACATCAATTCTTTTACATAATTCTTGTTTCTCATGACATTTCTAACATTGCCCACAATTATCAACTTTCTAAGTCTTTCTGAGCAGGAGAAATCGCAAAACAGTCATTTATTCATTGCCGTCCAAAAACAACGCTTTTTTACACTCCGGTCTCCTTTCTCTTGGAAACAATGACTTACATCAATTCTTTTACATAATTCTTGTTTCTCATGACATTTCTAACATTGCCCACAATTATCAACTTTCTAAGTCTTTCTGAGCAGGAGAAATCGCAAAACATAGTCATTTCTTCATTGCCGTCCAAAAACAATGCTTTTTTACACTCCTGTCTCCCTTTCTCTTGGAAACAATGACTTACATCAATTCTTTTACATAATTCTTGTTTCTCATGACATTTCTAACATTGCCCACAATTATCAACTTTCTAAGTCTTTCTGAGCAAGAGAAATCGCAAAACAGTCATTTCTTCATTGCCGTCCAAAAACAACGCTTTTTTACACTCCGGTCTCCCTTTCTCTTGGAAACAATGACTTACATCAATTCTTTTACATAATTCTTGTTTCTCATGACATTTCTAACATTGCCCACAATTATCAACTTTCTAAGTCTTTCTGAGCAGGAGAAATCGCAAAACATAGTCATTTCTTCATTGCCGTCCAAAAAACAACGCTTTTTTACACTCCTGTCTCCCTTTCTCTTGGAAACAATGACTTACATCAATTCTTTTACATAATTCTTGTTTCTCATGACATTTCTAACATTGCCCACAATTATCAACTTTCTAAGTCTTTCTGAGGCAAGAGAAATCAGAAAAACAGTCATTTCTTCATTGCCGTCCAAAATACAACGCTTTTTTACACTCCTGTCTCCCTTTCTCTTGGAAACAATGACTTACATCAATTCTTTTACATAATTCTTGTTTCTCATGACATTTCTAACATTGCCCACAATTATCAACTTTCTAAGTCTTTCTGAGCATGAGAAATCGCAAAACATAGTCATTTCTTCATTGCCGTCCAAAAACAACGCTTTTTTACACTCCGGTCCTCCCTTTCTCTTGAAACAATGACTTACATCAATTCTTTTACATAATTCTTGTTTCTCATGACATTTCTAACATTGCCCACAATTATCAACTTTCTAAGTCTTTCTGAGCAAGAGAAATCGCAAAACAGTCATTTCTTCATTGCCGTCCAAAAACAACGCTTTTTTGCATTCCTGTCTCACTTTCTCTTAGAAACAATGATTTACATCAATCCTTTTACATAATTCTTGTTTCTCATGACATTTCTACCATTGCCCACAATTATCAACTTTCTAAGTATTCTGAGCAGGAGAAATCGCAAAACATAGTCATTTCTTCATTGCCGTCCAAAAACAACGCTTTTTTGCATTCCTGTCTCACTTTCTCTTAGAAACAATGATTTACATCAATCCTTTTACATAATTCTTGTTTCTCATGACATTTCTACCATTGCCCACAATTATCAACTTTCTAAGTCTTTCTGAGCAGGAGAAATCGCAAAACATAGTCATTTCTTCATTGCCGTACAAAAACAACGCTTTTTGCATTCCTGTCTCACTTTCTCTTAGAAACAATGATTTACATCAATCCTTTTACATAATTCTTGTTTCTCATGACATTTCTACCATTGCCCACAATTATCAACTTTCTAAGTCTTTCTGAGCAGGAGAAATCGCAAAACATAGTCATTTCTTCATTGCCGTACAAAAACAACGCTTTTTGCATTCCTGTCTCACTTTCTCTTAGAAACAATGATTTACATCAATCCTTTTACATAATTCTTGTTTCTCATGACATTTCTAACATTGCCCACAATTATCAACTTTCTAAGTCTTTCTGAGTAGGAGAAATCGCAAAACATAGTCATTTCTTCATTGCCGTACAAAAACAACGCTTTTTGCATTCCTGTCTCACTTTCTCTTAGAAACAATGATTTACATCAATCCTTTTACATAATTCTTGTTTCTCATGACATTTCAAACATTGCCCACAATTATCAACTTTCTAAGTCTTTCTGAGTAGGAGAAATCGCAAAACATAGTTATTTCTTCATTGCCGTACAAAAACAACGCTTTTTGCATTCCTGTCTCACTTTCTCTTAGAAACAATGATTTACATCAA